>NC_057807.1:550730478-551005684 GCF_018294505.1 Triticum aestivum
TCACCCTCTCGCGCTAAATACATGCATTGCCTATCTAGCCCCCCAACCTCTCGTGCGCACGCACGCACGTTGTATATCTAGGTCACTCCCTCGAGACTGTCTCACTCTTTGTTCCGCACGGCGGGCCACTCTCGCTCAATCTCGCTCTCTTTATCTGAGTCTCATTTAACCTTGTTTTCTTTCACACACAAATGATATATCTCCCTGTTCGGGCCTCGATCGACACACTCTATACTCTCTCACGCAGATTATCTATCTATGTCAGTCCATCCAAGCCACCGCCACTCTTTCGACCTCATGGTGGGCCATGCTCACTCAATCTCTCTCTCTCTCTCTCTGTATGTCTCGATTGACCTCGCTCTTTCTCGGACAAAAATGATATATCACCATGTTTGAGCCCAATTCGACCTATTCACATTGCATATTCTCTCACGCACATTGTCTATCTAGGTCACTATCTCCAACCCGTCTCACTCTTTCGATCGCATAGCGACCCTATGTGATCGATTGACCTTGCTTCCTCCCACACACATAATATATCTATACGTCTATGACTGGATCATCTCTCAAGCTCTATCTTACAGCCCTCACCCTTGCCAAAAGCTCAATCGGACAATATCTCTCCAGAGCATATATATCTGTTCAATGAATGTCAGACCACACTCACTTTGTCTCTCTATCTATATGTCTCTCGATTGACCTCGCTTTCTCACACCTTATCTTCCACGCATTGAAGCTACTACCTCTCCATCCCTCGCAAAGCCGGAGCTATTTACATTGCGAGGGGCACTCCAACTTTGGATTAATTTGTGTAGGCATTTATTCCGGTCGGTTTAGATTATATTTTCATAGCATTCGGCCCTAGTTGATTTCCCTCTGGCTCGGTCATCGCTCTCTCGCACGTCCTTTCTCGCCTTCAACGTCGCACCGTGGTATTATTGCAAAAAACTATGTTGCTCTCTTTAATTATTATAAATAAGCTACAAAATTACACACCGATAGTCCACTTGGAATGGAACAAATTTCGACCCACAAATTAAAGTGCTACAAACTACACACTGAGGGGCCCACATGTCATGAAACAAATTTGGACCCATATACAAATTAAAAAAAGGACGAGGATCGAACATGCGACCGGGCCTTCAAGCCGCACGTCAATAGGCAACATACGTAGAACAACAATGTTTGTTGTATCCCCCTTTGTTCACATAATATTTTTATATTACCACAGCCTAATTAATGGATAACATGTAATATTACTTTTAGTACTATTCGTCTTTACTTACTGGTGGGTTCCATGTGTGCTCTCTCTCTCTCCTCCACTTCTGCATTTAGACGCAGGGGAAAACACGAAGAACTCGCGGGCGATGTTGCCGTTGACCATATCTGGACGTGTTCACAAGTCACGGCACCAGTTTCACGTACTAGCAGCACTAGTCAGTGTGTACGTGCAATGCACGTTAATTTGTAAGTATATTAAGTGCATGCGGATATTACGTACTAGGATATTATTTGCGTGTTATTATGTGATTAGCACTATTTTTGGCATGAAATTAACTGCACGCTAAACGTGTTGAGTGCTCGACATTGAAGCAGTCTAGGTTGTTGGATGACAAGGAATACATGAGGCTTGATGACATTTTATATTTAATTTGATACGGCTCTAGCAGAACATTCAATCGATCAAACCATAGATTTCGTTCAATCTGACTCCGACTTTAAATTATACGACGATCGATATAAAATAAACGGAAATGATAAACGTTTGGATTTTAAGCATGGCAATCCGAACGTTTTTCATGGCAAATTTAGATTACGCGGCGGCGGCGGAGGCGTCTTGCGGTGGGAAGCGGCTCCTCTGCCGTGCTTTGTGCGTCGTTGGGCCACTGATCGACGGCGACGGCGGCGTCTTGCGCCATTGTTGGCGTACTCCTGGACGTTTCCTAGCTTCAAGGAAGGCCAAAATGTTCTGGACTTTGGAGCGAGTCAACTGGCGGGAGGAGGCGACTGGCGCTGGTGCAAGGAAGCGGTCGACGACGGACATCCATGCCGCTGAGGGGGGCACGGGCACCCGCGCGGGGACAGGCGCTGTCAACGGCGCGTCGGAGACATTCGTGTGCACGGGCACAGGCATGGGTGCGCACGTCAGTGCATGCGCAGGCGCATGTGCTGGCAGGTGCACGGGCACCGGCACGGGCGTGCGCGTCAGTGCACGCGCAGGCGCATGCACTGGCAGGTGCACGGGCGCGTGAAAGTCGGCGGGGACCTCGTGGAACCCCGTGGGATCAAGCTCGGCGACAATGCGTGGCTCCCATCCCATCAATGCCACGGGGATGGGCACTGGCGCAGTCGGGCGACGGGAGCCGGAACGGGAGCGGGGACAGGCGCAACGTCTTCCCGCAAGGCCAGTTCAAGCTCGTCCCAAAGCGCCTTATGTTCTTGAGACTCCGGCTGGGTGTCTTCCTTAGGAAACTGGAACACTAAGGGCAGACCGTCGTGATGCGGCATGGCGTACGTTTAGGTCAGGCTAGTTGGAGGTAGACGACAGGAGAATCGGAGAGGAAGAGATAAGATTGTAACGATACCGAGTAGTGCGTGGTTGATTTTAAACTGCAGCGCCGGCGACATTAAAAGTGGGAGCAGTTGGGACGACGGTGGGCGGCGGAGCCTGGTCAAAGGGCTCGCCTCCCGGTGAGCCTGCACAACGGTCTGCTCGCACGCCTCCCTGATAGCCGGCGTAGTGGTCTGCTCGCACGCCTCCCGTCGACTCACACGCTTGCTCGGACGACACCTGCCGATGAGAAGCGGGGACTCGTGGCGGCACGTAAATGCCCACGGTTTCAATAGTGAAAGCGTTCGCCTTAACGTGACAGGTCTTTGTTCCAAAATACCTTGGCTCTTCATTTGTGCAACTTGTCACAAGCAGCTTGTCTAAAATTAAAGAAAAAACTTATGAAGTAATATTTTTGCCATATCACGTGACCATGCTCAGTTTCAAGAATTTATGCTCACTTTTGGATTTTCTGAAATTTAAGATCCAGGATTCAAAACAATATCATAACCTGCATCATGCAATAAATTTTCAAGCCGTACATCTGTCCTGTTGTATTTCTTAGGAAAGGATTTGGTCAAACATTTTGCTTAGTTAACCTTCAGACAAGTTATATATGCAGAGTAAAAGGATAATCCCTCCGTACCAGCGCATTGCCTGATATATTAACTCATGTACTAGGCACGAACAAACGGGCTCAATTTTGTGCTCATCCTGGTGTAGTAGTAGTAGTACTAGGCAATGCAGTTGACGGGTGACCTTGACGAGCGGCGACCGAGGGAATTGAACCGTGCTCGGCACGGTAGGTAATGTTGTCTAGTTACTAAAGCATCCCTCCGTTGTTCATCGGTAGTCATTATGGACCGGGGATATGAGGGGAATTTCCTAGGGCTGGAATTCTGGCCGCCAGATATTTCGACTTGAAACGCTGAGGCTCGATTGGTTGGGGTTGCCTAATGTGCATACCACGCATGCCACCGAAGGAAAGAAGCCCGTTGTTTTTTTATTTTTTTAGGATCAACACGAGCCAAGGTCTGGCTGGTACGCCGTTGGGTCCTACCATTCGAGAATACGAAAGGAACCTTTTAAATTGCCGAACGAACCTATGTGTATTACAATACCCGTATTTTCCTTGCAAATACTAATCTCAACGTGATAATTGATTTATGACGAGTTGTTGAATTAGAGTGAGTTTGTGATATAGTGATCTCAACGTGGATTTCACATTTCATGGTATCCCTAGTAAGTTTTCCAATGCAAATTCAAATTTAAAAGATGAGCAATATGGAGGTGAGAAAACTTTGTATGTATCAAGCATATGACCACACACACACACACACACACACACACACACACACAAACACACACACACGAACACAACAACAATCCAATAAGTATAGTGCATCTATTTTTCCAAACCATGCATGTATGACACGAATTCAAAAATACTCCTTCTAAGTCTTTTAGAGAGTTCAACAAGTGACTACATACGGAGCAAGATGAGTGAATCTAGACTCTAAATATGTCAATATACATCCGTAAGTGCCAGTCCATTTGAAACCTCTAAAAGACTAATATTTAGGACCAAAGGGAGTAAAATGTAAGACATGCATAGTCCTCAGTTCAATATTTAAAATGAACATGAAACTGAAACATGAATATTAAGTCTAGTACTACAGTACATGCAAATGTTGTGTTTAGGCGGAGCTATGATTGTCGGGGGTCAACCCCTCGACCTTAGATAAAATTGTGGAGCTTTGTTTAGTTTTGTTTAGATTATATTTGTCCCCACGCTCCCAACCACCGATTGGTTGTGCACCCCCACCCCTCCTCCCCTGGAGAATATATGCCGATACGAGTTGCTTGGAGCTTGTAGATTTGAGATATAGCAGCTCACATGATGTGTCTTAATATTTTTACAGGAAACCTTGATGAGTTTGAGAATTGCACACAATTTGTACAAAAACTACTCAGATGCCCTTGGATCCCATATCCAACGACCTCGAAGCTCGTATCATCGTAGCATCTAAGATGAAGGAGGACATCATATTCTCCTATATGTAATAATATCATGTGCTACCACACCTTAGATGCTTTGGTGATACAAGCTCTTCGGAGCCATTGGATTTGTGACCCAACACCTCCTTAGTGGTTCGAATGGTTTTTTGCAGAAAAGCCCCAAAAGAGTTCGGCCACTGCTTACAAGCACAAAGACTGCTCAGATGCCATTGGGTCTCAGATGAAACGACCTCCAAGCTCGTATCACCGTTGCATCCAAGCTGCGATAGCACCTTATGTTTTCTCGCACGGGAGAATATGAGGTGCTCCCGCACCGTAGATTCTATGGTGATACGAGTTCACTGATATCTAACGGCCCACAGTAGGAGGTTTGAATGTTTTTGCAATATACGGCTGATAGAATTTGGGAAATGCGCAGAAAGTACAAGTACTATGCATGTGCCATCTGATCACTGATCATATGACCTAGATGCTCATATCACCGTAGAGGGTAATTAAGCTACGGGGAGCACCTAATATGAGCAACGGGGAGCCGTTGGATCGAAGATGCAGCGGCACACACGAGGGATGAATGTTTTATTTGCAAAAAAACCTTCGGAGAGTTTGGAAATTGCGCATAATTACAAAGACTACTCCCAAGCCATTGGATCTCACTTCCAACGGTGTAAAAACTCGTATCACCATAGTATCTAAGCTGCGGGGTGGATGTGATATTCTATACTGCTGTCATTTTGTTCGTAAACTTGCAAAATATGTGTAACTCATGCCGTTACTTGTCTAACCACGCAAAGTGTTTGTTTAAAAAAAACTATCCTACACTGAAATATCGGAACAACACACGGGGGTCCCACTTGTCATTAATCAAATTTGGACCTAAAACTAACAAATCTGAAAGACGAGATTCGAACTGGCAACCTGGACTATAAAGCGTAAGTTGATAGCCTGAAACAACAACAGTTGTTGGCTTTGTCCCATAACTTGATTTTATACAGTACTTACGTTAAGTAGAGTAGAGGGAGTGCCTCATCAACACGTGCATGACCGTTGTCTCACTTACTATTGGGTCCCAAGCCTGCGATCTCAATCTCTCTTCTCTCCATCGTCTAACCTTTGCACGGGCACACACGAAGAGCGGCGCTAGCTTGCCGTGGTGTTATTACAACTAAAAAAGCTTGGAAAATAGAAGAATCGCCTAGAACAAGAGACGTTGTGGCTGGTCAAGACGGAGCTAACCACATCTATCCTCCGTGCCACGTTTGCATGATGAAGCTGTGTCACTAGTGGGGTGTTTTCGACCAACAGGCTGGGTCCCGAGGTCGAACCATAGGTACTACGTCTGATACAGTATATTTTTACACGCACATTTTTCCTCCGTGTCGAGACGTGGCACACCCTACCGCGCGGTTTCGGGGTCCTCCCGGGTGGTGCACACATATATTCTTCCTGACGTGGGACGCCCTACCGCGTGTTTTCTGGGTCCTCCTCGGTCGTAGCGCCGAAGCAAGTAAATGAGTCGTCAAATCACGAAAGACCACCTTTCCCGCCGAGTACATCAGTGAAGCACGGTGGCTAGCTTGTTGGGCTAGTTCGACCGATTAGCTAGGCCGCTGCCACATTTGTTTCTTCACCCCTTTTTTATCTACTTGCCGGTAGGTAAATTTAAATATCCACCGCGACGTTGCTATGGTGTTTGGGTGCGGCAGGATTTTTAATTTTTTGATTGACGGGAGCAGACGCGGCAGCAATTAGTCACAATGACTCCGCCTGTAAAACCCACTGCTGCCTGATGTGAGAAGTCGTCGACTGGTGTTTTACCGTGGTGAAAACCAAAAGATTCCCCGCTCCTCGGCTCGCTCCCTCCGCCTTCCCGTAGATTGCATTTCCTTTCAGGCGTTTCGCCCCCTTTGCTTCCTCTCCGCATTGCTTCTACCTGGTGCCATGGCGACGCAGCAGATCATGGAGTCCGAGGTGAGGCGCCTGACACAGGAGCTCCATGCCAAGGATGCGGAGCTCAGGGTCAAGGACGTGGAGCTCCGTGAGCTCAAGGAGGAGAGGAGTGCCATGCTCCTCCGTTATGTGCGGGAGTTCACGGAGCTTCAAAAGCGGCAGACGTTCACCACAAAGATGCTCGAGGCATCGGCGGCATTGCTGCAGAAAGCGGGAGATACGATAGGCCGTCAGGGGAGCCGGCTGGAGCGCAAGCGGGCTGATCGTGACGAGGTCCAGGATCGCCTCAGCCACTTGGTGAACCAAGTTGCCACACACGTGTTGCGGCTGCGCGATGCCTACCGTCGTGCCAGCGCGCCGATGCCGGCCGTCGGGCTAAACCCGTTCGAACAACCAGTCGACTTCAACGAGCTGTGGCTTCCTGACCTGGTCTCCTTCTTCACCTATATCTCCGAGGAGCTGAGCCGTCTCCGCGCAATGGTGGGGGCTGAGATGGACAAGGAGGGGTTGCAGGCTGCCGTCGCTGTTGCCGGGCGAATCCTTTCAGGGCCCCGTCACCGGAATCCATTTGTGCCATTGGACGCCGTCTTTGACGAGCTGGCTCCCGTCGACCGGGAGCGGGCTCTGCAGGCGGTTGCACCCTGCATCACCAACGTCGTGCTCCTCGAGAAGCAGAGGGACTTCGGTGGTGTTTAGGCGCCCTCTACATGGGCATGTCCATGTCTCGACGCAACATGACCGTTGGATCAAACTCAGACGGTGCAGATCAGTCACTGTAGCACAAAGCGTGTGGGTGTGTTTGGTTGCATTCTCATCTCAATATAGTTGTTTCCTCTTCGTGTATTTTTGTTAACCTACTAGTGTGGACTCATGCACCCTTCATGCACTCTGCCAAACACCCAAAAGTGGATCGAGAAGGGAACTTTTGCTCCCATCCCATACACCCTTCATACACCCTGCCTAACACTATTCATGCTTCATATGGTTCATGTTTCTTGGAGTACTATAGCACCATACTCTCCGTGCGCTGTGGACCTACTTCTGTTAACATTGATCTCACCGTTCATTCTCGATCGGACAGTCGAAAAGCAGCACTATGTTACATATAGGAGTAGTTAACATGCGCACAACATCATTTGTTATCGTCATATCTTACTACACTAGCAACAAGATTGTCTAGTACTGACGTATGAACCACTGCACATGCCTAGTAGTAGGAGCACTGTGTATGTTGAAGTGGCTGCCGTGTTTCACACTCCTCCGTCATAAGAGTGGAAACGCTTGCTTTAATCATTTTTTTCTTCAGAAAAATAGTGGACACGCTCTATCATGCGGATCCTCCTCCAGCCATGCACTAAATTACTCACTTTCACCGACGTGTGGGACAGCCAGCACCTGGGTCCACCAGCCATGCACTAAATTACTCCTTAGTAGAGTGACGGTTGACTACCCCGATCAAAGCGCCGTAGTAATGCCCAATGAGCCGTCAAATCACAAAACCCCCTCCTTTCCAGCAGTAAGTTGGATGGACGAAGCAACAATCATTTCACTCTTCTCTCTCAACTTCCTCTCTTGAAGAAAATACCCACTCGCTTTGCTTCTCCCTCATCCCGTTCCTCCTTTCACTCTTCTCTCTCAGCTTCCTCTCTTGGATGGACGCTGGAGCACCGGCCGATGTGATGTTGGCTCTGGCCAAAACCGTCGAGGCTCATGGTACGAAGAAGCGCAAGCACCCCGCCGTGACTACCGTAGAAAAGCTCAAAGCCATCGCCCTGTCCAAGCCCCCCTCTCCGGGACTCCTCATTAAGCAAGTCCAGGTAATGTCTCTTGTTGACGATCTTTTTTCCGATCTTGATCGTGTTTTTTCATCTAACACGCAGTACTAGTACTGGTAGTACAACTTTCTGGGTGATCTTGCATGTGATTTTAGTGTGCCAAATGACGGTTCTAAATTCCTCTTTTGACCAAAACATGCGAGAGGTCGACACTGATTTCTTATAGATTACTTTCAACTACTCCCTCTGTCCCAAAATTTCTTGTCTTAGATTTTTCTAGATACGGATGTATCTAATACTAAAATGTGACTTGATAGCAGACCAGACACGATCCTATTCAAGTTAGAAAGCTAATCATAGCAGACCAGACACGATCGCCGTTGTCTCGCACATCGGTACCACCTTCAGCAACGGATAGAGCACCGGCAGTTGCTCTAGCACTGACAGCGGGAGCAGCTCAGTTTGATCCAGCTGAGGATTGGGCACCGACCGCATCAGCGCATCAGTCTGATCTACCGGAGGATCGGGCATCGACACCGGCACCTTCTCCGACACCGGCACCAGCTCTACAAGGAGCACCATCTCCGGCAGCAGCCGCCGCTTCGGCACCTGCACCAACACTTGCACTTGCATCTGATCCGGCCTGTGGAGTTGCACCGGCAACAGACTGGGCTACAGTTCGCACTTCATATACCAAAGTCCTTACAAAACCCGACATGTCCACCTTCTTGGTAAGCATTGGCCTCCCAAGTGCTTCGTTCTTTTTTCTTTCCATGTTGTTTCACATGATTCACTATGTTGATCTAACTATTTGGGTATGTCTTCTTGTTTGCAAACAGAGAATTCCTAGAGCAACGAGGGAGTCGTTCAATAATATGGGCGACCGCGGCCAAGTTTCTCTTACCATGCGTAGCCTTGGTGTGAATGAACCTGCTCAATATACCATAAGTACAAAGGATGGTGGCATGATGATTGGTGCTAAAGGATGGTCAAGGGTCAAATCTAAATCATATATTGCAGTAGGGGATGATGTCAAAATTGAACTTTCTCGGCAAGGAGAGCTGGTCCAAATCAACTTTGAAATTCTTCAGTAGCAGCACACGACTGCCGAACTGATCTATCCTCCGAGAGATTTTGATGTAATAATCTGGCATGGTGAAACAAGTGTCCTATGTGTATAAGTAGTACGATAGTATTATTTATCACATGGTATATCGTTGATAGAATTGCAACTCTGATTGCTGGTTAGGAACTTACGTTCGATTTCATTCCAACAGCTGCCATGCTTTATTCAATTTTGTGTATTCGCCTTGCGACAGCATCTAAAACCAGCGCTGTATCAATCGCTTGCAATATGAAAAGCACCGAGGTAGAACACATGGGCCCCAAAACATGTAGGGTGGGCATGCGGCCCAAAGTGCAGAACCGTGAGCCTGTCTGAGTATTATATTCTCAGCTGAACCCCCATAAAAAAGTTGAACCCCCATAATGCCCGTGCGTTGTAGAGGGAGTATATTTCTCGGCAAGGTGAGCATGTCTGTGATATAAAAGATTTTTATATTTCTTTACAGAGGGAGTATCTCTTTGTCAAAAAATGTATTTATGTGTAACTAGTTACTCTTGTCTTTCTACTTCCTTTCGCTGATATGTGGGGAAACCGACAACGGGGTCCATGTGCCATATGCAGAAATTAGAGTGCACAACTTCACGATAGACAGACTCCGTTCATAGCGCTCAAGTAATGCCGAATGAGCCGTCAAATCACAAACCCCCCTTTCCAGCTTTAGCAGTAAGCTGGACGGATGAAGCGGCAATATTTCACTGGGCTTGAAACCCCATCTCCCTCGTCTGCTTGTTCAGAGATAACCCCCTCTCGGCGATTGCATAGGGTTTTCTCATGGAGAACCAGGTACGAATTCTTCATCCATCCCCGATAAATCCAAGTCCCTTGGTCGTAGGTAATCCTAGGATGGCAGCCGCCGCCGTTGATGCATTTTTCTTCCTACTAAATCTAGTGTGTTTCATTTGTAGTGCCCAAAGTGTGAGTACCCTATAGGTTTCTGCGCCCTCGGCGAGATGCCACACTTGTTCCTTCTCATCCTAACAAAGGATTTTGAAACACGCACAGTATGTTCCTAGAATCCTCTTTTCTATCTGGGAGGGTGGGTTTTTTTTAACATGCTGTCGACTAATTTGGAAATTTGGTTTGCTATATTTGGATAAAAGGTACTACTAGTACGGTGACCAATACTGACGTGAAGGAGGAAGTTATTTCTAGATATTGGATAGGGAATACATTGTGTTCTCATATTATTTTTCCTGCAGTGTATTATTTGCTCTGCTAGAACACATGTACTCAAGATGGTCGGCCTTGCCATAACTGAATACACTAGTTTAATGGTCACAGTGAAGACAAGCCATGGATATAAGTTCCGAGTTGGGTTCATGAACCAAGAAGATCGCTGTTTTATTTATGGCCGAACTTGGATAAACTTTCTCAAGTGTTATGGACTAAAAGTTGGCGCACGGATGTTGATGGAAATAGCAGACCTGGTCTCATCTTCACTGCGATCTTCCACCCCGACGTCGTTCCAATTGTTCATCCATGTTAGTTTTGTATCTGGTTCTTGCTTGTTGCCTCGATTACTTCTTAATCCACCTATTCTATCTAACTAATCACAATTTAACTTTAGAAGTAGCAACGAATCTCTCACGAAGATGCAACTGCTAACTAATATTTTCTTATAATTGGTGGCACGTGTAGGTTTTTTCAGAGTTAAGCAGTCTGCTCGTTTGTTACTCTGTAATAACTCAGCTGTTACTGATGGCACTGAAGTTGACTGGACCGACATCCACAAGTTCCTACACTTTATTGATCGTCTTGAGGTCCTTGAGGGGCGTTTCAATGGTGTAATGCCACGTGGGATATGTGTGCCACTACTGCACTTGTTGAACAGGTCCAACTGTGTCGAGAAACTTAGGGTACGAGCTGTTTTCGGTTATATATGTTGTTCATAAACTATTTCTTATACACAGTTTTACAGCTGTGATCTTCCTGAAACAGAAACTGTCCAGTTCTATTGATCCTATATGGATGCCTGACCATGGTCGGGTCAGACTTGCGCTTGGTCACAACATGATGTTTATGTCGACCTACTCAATTCCCCTTGGAGGTGAAAATATACTTATTCATGGGTAGTCTCAAACAATGAAGGCCCGTCCATCTTGGAGAATAGGACAGAAGATTATGTTCATGCTTTTCCATGGCTCTAAAGCGAATATCCTGTTTGTTGACCACATTGCGAGATGAAACCGCTTTCAAAAGGTTGTGGATGCGCGGGGTGGCGCCTGGGCCTTGTCCTGGGGCTTGGCGGCCTCACCCTTGGTTAACTGTAGGCAAAGTAGCACTGTTCGAGGCGTCCTTTGTACGATTGAACCTATATAAGTACTCATACTGCTTTCAGCTTTGGTTGTTAAGTGCCCCTGCTGGTTTCAGTTAAGGTTGTTAAGTACTCCTGCTGCTTTTACAGTCTGTCATGTTTCTTCAGTCCTGCCTTCCTCTAGCCGCCAAAACCAAACCAGCGCCGGCAGGGCCGCCTGCTTCCGCCTCCCACGGCTGGCTGTGCCTCAGCGCACACATCGCCGCCCCACCATCTCCTAAATCGTTAACGCCGACGTCCTCCGCGCGCTTTGGTGCGCTCGCCGCAGCGACGCCCTCTCGCGTTGTCAACATGGTCAACAAACAACAGGAATCGACAGAAGTACGTGGAAAGGAGGACAGTAGGGGCCCACCACGCCAGCGTATGGAAAAATAAAATGCTTCCTCCTAGTGTTTTCCTGACATCTGGGACCCACGATATTGTGAGCGTATATAGTCAATGGACAAGAGAACAACACAAAATCGGCTGACACCTGGGACATAGCTTCTCGAGCAGTATTTTTTTTGTTATTGTTGAGACGGAGCAGGGTTTGAACCGGGCTGTGGCCCGTCTAGCCCAGGCTTATATTTCACCATGTGACCAGTCCAGCTATTTTTTCTTTGTGAAAATGAGCCCAGTTTATTTTTTCTGAAGAATACCGAATCCATGCCTACTTATTTTTCTACGCCCTGATGGGCTGCAACTCTTTCAAGATGCCTGCAAATCTTGAAAGTAATATGAAATGGATTGTAAATATAAAAACAGATGACAAATTGGCAATTACTTTATAATTTCTATATTTTTTCACATTTTCAGATTCCTATTTCACTGGGCATTAACCTAATTTAAATATATCTTCAAAGTACTTTAAATCTGGCTCGACATTTCGGTATTAAAAATAGTTTGGAACCCACAGAAATATGCGAAATTGGCCCTGGCCAACCAAAAAAAATGACTGCAATAAATTGCATAAGAAGTTGCCATGAGCTATATATAAATTATTAAAAAAAGAGGGAGTGGTCTGACTTGTGGGCCTGTTTAGTTGACGCGTATGCAAGATTTCTTTAGTTATTATATACGTCAACAAACGATTCTAGCAGACGTAACCGTTGGATGTCAATCCAACGACCGTCGTGTTTCTTCAATCTCTGATCATATTGCTCCAGCCGCCAAAGTAGCGCCGGCGGGACCGCCTACTCCCGCCTCCCGTGGCAGGCTGTACTGCCGCGCAGGCCTCACTGCCCCCTACTACTTCCACCACTGGCCAGGGCATCCCTCTACTCACCCACACCCCCTATTATTCTGCGGCGACGGCAACCTCACACCGCAGCTGAACCGGTGAACCCTCGTACTCCTCTCCGCGCGGGCTTCCGCTACCGCGTCTTCCCCGGCTCCGTGTCGTCCCCTTCCTAGGCCTCGCCGTCGTCCACCGTCGTGGTGCTCTCGGCGCGGCATGGTCAATGTGGTCAACGACCGACTTCCATCGGAAGAGTACTGTACATGGAGAAGCTGACGGCTGGGTCCACGGCAGCCGCAAGGAAGTGCCTCCTTATTACGCGGAAAATAATTATTCCTCCACCTGACAAGAGGGACCCACCGGACGGGCCACCAGTATTTCGCGAAAAAACGTTTCCCCCTGACTGCTGGAACCCACCGGACGGGCCACCATATTTCACGAAAAAAATGTTCCACCCGCTGTCAGCTCGGACCCACCGGAAGTGCCTCCTTATTATGCACAAAAAAATGAATACCCCTCGCTAGCTAGGATCCACCTTGGTGGGAGGCTGACTTGTGGGCCTACTAAGTTGACTGGGACGGAGGCCTTTGTCAACTTTAGTCAATATATGAACGATTCTAGCTCCAGTGACCGTACGATGTCCATCCAACGGCCTTAGTGCTTCTTCAACCTCTGGTCTTCTTGCTCCAGCCGCCCAAAGCAGCGCCGGTCGTGCCGCATGCTCCTGCCTCCCGTGGCCGGCTGTGCTGTCGCGGAGGCCTCACTGCCCCTACTATTCCCACCGCTGGCCAGGCCCTGTGGCGACGGCAGCCTCACACCACAGCCTAACCAGTGAATCCTCATACTCCTCTCCGCACGGGCTGCCACAGCCGCGTCTTCCCCGGTTTCGCGTCGTCCCCATCCTAGGCCTCGCCGTCGTCCACCGCCGTGGTGCTCTCCGCGCGGCGTGGTCAACATCGTTAAGGAACGACTTCCATCGGACGTGGACTGTACGTGGAGAGGTTGATAGCTGGGTCCACGGCGGCCGCAAGGAAGTGCCTCCTTATTACGCGCAAAATAATTATTCCTCCACCTGACAGCAAGGACCCACCAGACGGGCCATCGTATTTTGTGAAAAAAAATGTTTCCCCTGACTGCTGGGACCCACCAGCTACACCTTCGCATGCAAGGAAGTGCGTCCGGGCAAAAAAACAATTTGTCCCCCTGACTGCTGGGACCCACCAGCTACATCTTCGCACACAAGGAAGTGCGTCCGGGCAAAAAAAACGATTCGCCACCCTGACTGCTGGGACCCACCAGCTACATCTTCGCACACAAGGAAGTGCCTGACGGTCGGGACCCACCTGGTCGAAGCGTACGTAGCGTTGTCATTTTGGTCGCGAACGTGTACGTACATACTGGTGGATGTAGAGGCACGCACATGTCGTAGTAGAGGCACACACGTGTCGTAGTAGAGGCGCGCATGTAGCATGTACACGTACATACAACGACCAGGGTGCAAGAAAGAAAATACGGCCACGTACGTACATACGGGCGGGGTCTCAAACGCCTACTCGTGCATACGTACGGCCAGGGCTCGTGTACATGGCTGGGTCGGAACGGAGAAACATCGTCGTTGTCGTGTTCATGGGGAGGCAACGAAATGCGTCATGGGGAGGCAACAGAATGCGTCGTGTTCATTGGGAGGCAACAAAACGCATGGGAGCCAACCGGCTGGATCGGAACCGAATGCATCGTCGTGTTCATCGGGAGGGCTTGGACGGAACATGCGATGGAAACGAGGCCTGGCGTACCGCAGAACGGAGGAAACGACCTTGTGTTCATTGGGAGGGGTCTGGCGTACCGCAAAACGGAGGAAACGGACCTCCTACGGTCGAAACAGGGGTCCTGTTGATCGGGAGGGGTGTGGCGTACCGCAAAATGGACGAAACGGACTTGTGTTGGAGCGCTACGGTCGAAACGAGGGTCCTGTTCATCGGGAGGGGTGTGGCGTACCGCCAAACGGGACTCCACAGGATACTGTTCATCTCCACCGTCGACCTCCTCCAGCTTCCACGGGCTACCGTCGACCTCCTCCAGCCTCCACGGGCTCCTGTTCATCCAGCCTCCACTGCGCGCTACTCCATCGGCTACTGTTCAACCACCCCTCCACGGGCACCCCTCCACCGTCTACTGTTCATCCAGCCCTCCACGGGATCGTCGTATTCATCCAGCCCTCCACACCACGTGGCCCTGTTCATCCAGAGGCAACGCCACCGCTCACTGTTCATCCAGAGAGGCAGCATCGATCGACTTCAGTTAGCAGCAGTAGCGAAGGAATCGCTCGATCGGGTTCAGTTAATAGCCATCGATCGAGCGCTCAGGTCCAGTAACGCGTAGCCTGTAGTGCAATCGTGTCACATCCCTAGCTTCTGGTGCTGCCTAGCGTTTGCATCATGTTTAAATTTCTGAAACTTGAACTGAGGAAATTTGGAAGCCTCAAAAACTTAAATAAAAGAAGGGCAAAAACCCTAAAAATCTCATTCATTGTTCCAAATGCTCTTCTTAAATGTTTGATAATTTTTGGCAAGGGTTCTGGTCCCAACCAAAATATTGAACATTTTTAAGGATTTATTTTTGGGACTTTGAATTTAAATCATTAGTTATTTGAATTTGAATTATATTCATATAACTAGAATATAATTTCAAATACCCCTGAAATATTTTATGAGCTTTTGGAAAAGTCCATCTAGCAAAATAAAAATATTCAGAGGAGTTTTTGGCATTGTTTGAATTATTTTAAATTCAAAACAGTGGCAAAACAAATTTTAAAAAATAAAACAGAACAGAAAAATAAAAGAGAGAAGCCCAGCCACTTACCTGGCATTCTAGCCACCTGGCGGCCCATCTGAGCTGGCCGGCCCAGCCCACCTCCTCCTCTCTGTCGTCTTCCTCCCCCTCGCCCCGAAGCTGCTCGGTGGCAAGTGCCGACGCCGCCCCGGCCACCTCCTGCTTGCCGCTTCGCCCTGGCCTCTTCGGGAGACGCCACGCAGCCCCCTCGCTCCTCTCTCTCACTCTCTCCCGACCCCTTCTCCCTCCTCTGCTCTCTCTCCCTCACGCGCCCGAGCGGAGCCGTCGCCGCCGCTTGCTGCTGCCGCGGCCACCGCCTCCCCCTCGCTTCTCTGACTAGCCCACGAGCTCTGCCTAGAACCCGAGCACCTCTCCGCCGACCCACGCAAGGCCGGAGGACCCCAAGACGACGCCGCGACCCTACTTCCCCGTCCACGGCCGCCGGATGCCGCCGCCGGATTCGTCGTCCACAGGGCCTCCCTGAGCTCGCCGTCTTCTTCAACCGACTCCCCGTGAGCTCCTCTTCATCCTCCCCCTCTCCGTTTTCTCTCTAGCATGCCATAGCCGCCGCGCCTCTCTCCCCCCGATAGCACGCCGCCACACGAGCTCATCGCCGACGAGGCTCCGGTGGCCATTTGGTCCCGTGCGTGCCTCCGTTGGGTTCGTGAGCTCTCATAGAACGCGTAGGTGCTAACCGTAGATCGTCCCGCGCACGGTGTCGTTGTTTTCATCGGCGCCCGAACTCCGGCCGCCGCCACGACCTCGCTTCCGGCGAACTCCGTCCACCCCCGCACCTCCCGTTGGTTCCCCTAGATGCGCGCGGGCACGGGCTATCCTCTGGTGCCCCTGGCGCGTCGATCCGTCGTCTTTGGCGCAACTCCGGCGAGGTCTCGCCGTCGCCGTGCTCGCCAGCGTCACTAGCCGACGTGGCCGCGTGATTAGCGCTAATCACGGCCAGCTAACCCTCCCCAGAGCCACTGACGTATGGGCCCCACGCCCTCATTTAATCTTTATTATTTTTTGTTAAGTGTTAACCTAACCACCGTGGGCCCACACGTCAGCTTTGACCGTGCTGACGTGTCTGTTGACCCGGCCCCACTTGTCATTGGCACTATCCAGCCCCAGTCACTGACCAGTGGACCCCACTGGTCAGGTTTGACCTGGACCCGCCTAGTTGACCTGCTGACATCAGCATGACCTAGTGCTGACGCAATAAATCATTTTCTGGATTTATTTTAATTCAGGAAATTCCAGAAAATGATTTAAACTTCAAAAAATTCATAGAAAATCAACCGTAACTCCAAATTAAATAATTTATATATGAAAAATTATCAGAAAAATTCAAGGAATCCATCTGTACCATTTCCATGCATGTTAGAACAACTTATCACTACTGTTTAGAACAAATGAAGTGAATGGAATTTAAATAATCACATATGGAGTTTGAATTTGAATCATGTATTCAAACCAACTTCATTTAAATCATAGCTATGTGCATTAGCCCAAAACACACTCATATTGCCATGTCATAGCATGCATCATATTGTGCATTGCATTGATCGTGTTTCTTCTATGTTTGCCGGTGTTGTTCCCCCTCGGTAGACGCTGTACCGATGATGTGATCGATGACACCGATGAAGAGCTATATTATCTTCAGAAGTGCCAGGCAAGCAAAACCCCCTTGTTCATTCCGATAAAATCCCACTCTCTCGCTCCTGCTCTCTTTTACTGCATTAGGACAACAACGACATATTTGTTACTTGCTGCGGTAGCTGAACCTTTTATCCTCTGCATGACCTGTCATTGCCACAGTAAATAGATGAAACCCACTAGCATGAGTAGGAGTTGTTTGAGCCCTGTTGTGCCTACTCATTCATGTTTGTTTGTCATGCCTGCTATTGCTTAGAGTTGAGTCAGGTCTGATTCATCGGGGATGAATCAGAGGCGTGTGAACATGTCCTACTGTTGAGAGCTAAGTGTGTGAACACGATTTGGTAAAGGTAGCGGTGAGAGGCCATGTAGGAGTACATGGTGGGTTGTCTCATTGCAGCCGTCCTCAGGAACTGAGTTCTGTGTTTGTGATCCATGAACAGCTACTACCACACATTGGGCTCCGGGCGCTCCAAGCTCTCTCGACTTATTAATCAACTTGACCTCTGTCCAGGAGTTGCAACTAGTTTCTGGTGTTTGTAGGTAGTGTTAGTAGTCTACCAAGTGGCACACGGTACAGGTGGGCTTGGGACAGACTAGGCACAGTGGCACGGTGTACCAAGTGGCACCCGGATGGTGGGCTTGGGAACCCTGCACACATCGTTTGGGGCCGTGAGTGACACCCCGGCCGGATCTCCTTGCGGATGGAACCCGAATAGGCGATAAACCCGGACTAGAGACTTGTTCGGTTAGTCAGGTCGTGGCCGACTCCCTCGTCCGGCTTCCGCTTGAAGGTTCCCGAGGTACATGACGAGTACAGGGCGATAAGTGGCGAAAGCGTGTGTGAAGAAGTACACCCCTGCAGGGTTATCATTATCTATTCGAATAGCCGGATTCCTCGGATATGGAAACTTGGACCCCTTGCATAGTTCATAGACAAGTGAAAGTGGATACTCTAAAATACGCAAGATAAGCGTGAGTGCTATGGATGGTGTTCTCGTAGGGAGACGGGAGCGGATCCATAGTGGTGCATTGATATGGTGAATATGTGGACTCGTGTGCGCCACCTCAAAAGAGTTACTTGCAGTCGTAGTTCAGGTTAGCCACCGAGTCAAAGCTGGCTTGCTGCAGTTAAACTCCACCACCCCCTTTGTTGATAATGATGCATATGTGGATAGATCTGATGTAAGTCTTGCTGGGTACATTTGTACTCACGTTGCTTAATTTATGTTTTTGCAAAGAGACTTCAGTCTCACTAGTAGTTCCACGTGGACTTCGACGTTTAGCTTGTTACCTCAGCTACGATCTTGTGCCCTCGGCAGGATCTGGTAGATAGTCAGGCTTCTCAGCCTTTTTCATATATAGTTGTCTGTACTCAGACATGTTAAGCTTCCGTTTGTGCTTTGACTTGTATGCTCTGATTGTTGGGTCATGAGACCCATGTTTGTAATATCTCGCTCCTCGGAGCCTATTGAATAAACTACTTGAGTTTTAGAGTCATGTTGTGATGCCATGTTGTATTTGCACATATCGAGCATATTGTGTGTATGTTATTGAAATGCTTGGTATGTGTGGGATCTGACTATCTAGTTGTTTATCCTTAGTAGCCTCTCTTACCGGGAAATGTCTCCTAGTGTTTCCACTGAGCCATGGTAGCTTGCTACTGCTCCGGAACACTTAGGCTGGCCGGCATGTGTCCTTCTTCGTTCTTGTGTCTGTCCCTTCGGAGAAATGTCACACGATGAATACCGGAGTCCTGTTAGCCCGCTACATCCCGGTTCACCGGAGTCCTGCTAGCCCAGTGCTACAGCCTGGATTCACTCGCTGATGACCGACACGTTCGATGCTGGGTCATGTATGCCTGTCCCTGTAAGTTAGTGCCACTTTGGGTTCACGACTAGCCAAGTCAGCCCGGGTTCTTTGTCATATGGATGCTAGCGACACTATCATATACGTGAGCCAAAAGGCGCAAACGGTCCCGGGCCAGGTAAGGTGGCACCCGTGGGAATACCGTGCGTGAGGCCGCAAAGTGATATGATGTGTTACATGCTAGATCGGTGTGACTTAGGATCGGGGTCCTGACAGCTTTGGTATCAGAGCTTGACTGCCTGTAGGATTACTAAGCCAAACTGGTCGAAGTTGAGTCTAGAAATTCTTTAGTTATATAAGGGAATTGATTGTGGGATGGAACGTAAGGCTCTTTTTACTCCTTATACCTCATGCCCTTCTGATCTGAGTCATCTTATCTTTCCTACGGGGATTAAGAACTAGGCTATCTCTTCTTTCTATCAGGATCACGTGTTACTAATCCGTAGACTTATAAGATTGTTGGATTTAAGCTTGAGTTCAGTTTCTACTGCTTTCGTATGTTAATTGTTGATCTCGAAACCTTGATATTGTGCTTCTGAGTGGTTATGCCACCATTTTTGTGAATGTCTCAAATCTTTTTGAGCATTTACAGCCGTTATGCTGTCCGAGTCATCCCAGGTTTCTTAACAGTCTGATGCATTTGCAAATTCCTTCCTTCCGTTTTGATGTTCCTTTGGGCCAGATTAACCACACTAATTGTTGAGTTGAGGTATTCTATTGCCTTGACATTTATGTTGGAGTTATTATTATGACCCTAGTTGTCTTAGGGGATCATCTAGTAATTTAGCCATGATTTGTGTTCCCAGCGTGATGATTCTGGACTTTATTCTCGTAAGCATCCCGTGATGCCAGCTAGCTAGTAGGCATTTCACTTCTGGGTTCTTGACCCGAGATTCACCCTACTTACTTCATGTTGATAGTAATTGCTAGCTCCCTTAGGTTATTAGTAACTTTGCATTAGTCCTCGAAGTTCGTGGTATTTCCTTCTTCCAAATACTATGAACCACTTATGGCAGAAGTTTGTTGGATCAAATGATCACAACAGGAGTGCCCTCGATGAGTTCTCCATTTTATATTGTGACTCTGCCAGTTCTACCTTCCGCATGGATTATCCGGAAGAAATTTGTTGAACTTGGTTCGACATACTAATCTATGCATCCACAACTCAGAAAATCTTATGTTCCTTTGAGTTGTCCCCCTTTAGTTGTATACTGACCTTCGTCTATCAATTGATAGTCAGGAGTAATTGTGCATCCGTGTTATCGATGCTTATTATTCTTGTGGTCTGTTAAGCCATTCTATTTCAGAATGACTAGGAGAAACAAACTCCAGTACCTCATCCATATCCAGGATTGGGTCAAAGTAATTGTACTTCGCAGATCAAAATGCTAATCCAGCTTTTGTTCTGTTCTACCTTGGAGTATTACCATCTTTATATCAAGAATGTCATGGGAATTGTACACCAGCCTACGAACTCTTGATACTGTGATACTCTCTCCATCATTATTCATTTCTCGGTTCCCGTGTTGTTGCAACCGGAATACCGACAGAAGAATTGTGATGTGTGAAATCAATACTCCTAGCAACCTCGTTGCTTGGCAGTTAAAGGACAATAATTTCATTCTTAGCGTGTTGGTTTTTGAATCACCATTCTAAGATAGATTGTGCTACCTAGTCCTTATTTCCTGGTGCACTCTTTGATTGATGAGTTAGGATTTTGTCAAGTCCTCGCTCATTTGATCATATCATCTTGCCCTGAAAAGCAAGATTGTTCTCGAGCTTAGTAACATACCGGTGGTTCATGGTATTCCGAATTTCTTCTCGGAAGTATCACCAGGTTGTCGCCTGACCGCTATGTTGATCTCGTGATCAAGTTGGTTTATTCCTGTAAACCACTATTTCTCCAAGAATCCGTGTTGGATACCCCTGAGCTAGTTGGTTAAGCTAGACAACAACTTGGAGAATTGGAAGATAAAAGCTTGCCTAACTTAGTTCGTTCCAAAGGGATATTCTTGTGTAGTGTGTGCTGAAGAAAGATGATATCTTCATCGATTGGTCCCTGTGATCAGTTGCTGGACCTATTGTCTTATCAATCCTTTGATTTGAGTATGGGCTATCGTCAATCAAATCAGTACCAACGATGCTCGTAATGTTGTATTACTCGTGGTTGATCCCTCGAGCATATACCATTACATCTTTTGGTCTGACCAATACTATCACCGTGTTCACATGATGGTGGAAGTCCAGTGATATGGAAATTCCGGTGAGTTGTTGTTGAGCCCATCAGCAGCATTTTGTCTCCCCATGATTCATGTTGAACATCAACCTAGTGTTGGAAACTTTTATAGGCATTTTCTTCATGCCCCGTTCATGAAGTATATGCTGGATGAAAGAAGTGACTTTCTTTGATTCACGTGCATTTGATGTAAGTTGCCGCCGTGGGTTCGAGAAAGTTAGTTTTGCTTCCTCTGGAATCGTCCCAAGTCAGTCATGCATGTGCAAAGTATACTGTGGTTTGGTAGATTAATTACCTCCACTCCATATGTATTCCGTAACACACCAAGCCACTGATTGATTTGTTCAAGGAAAAGGAGTTGATGTGCTAATCCTAGGTCATGCACAAGACTTCGACATCCTCGATGATGGTTCCCCACCGGAACTCGGTAGTGTTTTATTGTAAGACTACCATGTGATCATGTTTGTCTGAGACAACATGTTCACATGTGTGTACCAGAACCAGCTCATGTTTTGGAGCTTGCTATCGTAGTTCATCTCCCGAGAATCCCGCAACGTCATCTCGTCGATTTGTGTTGCAAACTTTCATTTTTCTTCCTAGACTCGATGGGTCTGGAATATCCTGACACCAACCAGATCTGAATCTCAGGCAGATATGATGGTTGGAACATTTCCCCAAGAACTATAATATTGGTTCCTCGATAACTGGTAAAGTGGATGTCGTGGCCAACACACCCCGCCGGGAGACCTAATATTGTAGTATCTTGATTGGAGAAGTTGGCCACCTCCCCATAAGGATTTCGTAGGATTTACCTCCGTAACTGTTCCTTATGGATTCTATTGCTCCCGAAGTCCGACCTTTTACTTGATGTTCTAGTTATCAAACCATATCTATGAATGGGATACACTAGCACATCAAGGAGAACATTAGAAGCAGAGTGCTAAATGTCTCTCGGTCGATCATCCAGATTTTCTTTCCTTGGCATTGCTAGGGTGAAATCTGAGAAAGTGTTATCTTTCTTTGTATCTGCATCATCCATCATCATTCATCATGGTAGCAAGTTGTGTTGCCAGGATCCTTGACACGGATATTGGTAAAACCTTGATGATTGTGGAAATGCTCAAGTTCTTGAGAGCACGCACAAGCGCTACGTGTTATCATCGGCACTAACTGGGATTCCTCTCAGCTTCCTCGGTTATGCTATAACTCTTCAAACAGTGAATTCACTCTCTATTGTTGGGTTCTTCCCTAGTTACCAGAATCATTCCCAGCATTTGCATTCTGTTCCCAGCTTGCACCGCCATTGTGCCATTCTACCATGGGTCTCTTCCATTTCTGGTGATAAGCAAATTCATCCATTACGTTGTCTTCAACAAGGTAATCCACATCATCCAAGTCCGAGTATGCCATTCTACCGACCCCCGCCAATCGATTGCTGTGATTTGCCTTAGGCTGATATAGAGAGTCTCAATGATCTCTATATCAAAGGTAATTATTTTTGCCACTTAAGGGGATATTTCTATGAGTCACCATCCCTAAGGTGCCTCGTTGTGGTATCATGGCAACTCAACTCCTCGCTACGTTGACAACCGATCACCACATTCTTAAGTCTGGAATTGTTGTCTACTTAGCGAGCCCTCGTCATCTGTCTCACTCCATTTCTTCAGATGTATGCTTCGTGTCTCAGCTCAAGAGATGTTGCTATGACTCACTTGGTGAGCTGATCCTAAGTTGATTGATCTTCGAGAAGATCGATTCTTCCGGAGTTGTCCTTTTCCTCTTGCTGTCATGCTAGCTGGAGTTCTCAGAGCAAGACGTCGAGACAAAGACGGTGATCCAATCAACGTTCCTATGAAGTGAAAGTTGGATCGTGAAGATTGCGTTAGTTGCGTTCCCCTTCATCCTACCCTACGCTTGAATCTCGGGACGAGATTCTTGTTTAGTGGGGGAGGGTTGTCACATCCCTAGCTTCTGGTGCTGCCTAGCGTTTGCATCATGTTTAAATTTCTGAAACTTGAACTGAGGAAATTTAGAAGCCTCAAAAACTTAAATAAAAGAAGGGCAAAAACCCTAAAAATCTCATTCATTGTTCCAAATGCTCTTCTTAAATGTTTGATAATTTTTGGCAAGGGTTCTGGTCCCAACCAAAATATTGAACATTTTTAAGGATTTATTTTTGGGACTTTGAATTTAAATCATTAGTTATTTGAATTTGAATTATATTCATATAACTAGAATATAATTTCAAATACCCCTGAAATATTTTATGAGCTTTTGGAAAAGTCCATCTAGCAAAATAAAAATATTCAGAGGAGTTTTTGGCATTGTTTGAATTATTTTAAATTCAAAACAGTGGCAAAACAAATTTAAAAAAATAAAACAGAACAGAAAAATAAAAGAGAGAAGCCCAGCCACTTACCTGGCATTCTAGCCACCTGGCGGCCCATCTGAGCTGGCCGGCCCAGCCCACCTCCTCCTCTCTGTCGTCTTCCTCCCCCTCGCCCCGAAGCGGCTCGGTGGCGAGCGCCGACGCCGCCCCGGCCACCTCCTGCTTGCCGCTTCGCCCTGGCCTCTTCGGGAGACGCCACACAGCCCCCTCGCTCCTCTCTCTCACTCTCTCCCGACCCCTTCTCCCTCCTCTGCTCTCTCTCCCTCACGCGCCCGAGCGGAGCCGTCGCCGCCGCTTGCTGCTGCCGCGGCCACCGCGTCCCCCTCGCTTCTCTGACCAGCCCACGAGCTCTGCCTAGAACCCGAACACCTCTCCGCCGACCCACGCAAGGCCGGAGGACCCCAAGACGACGCTGCGACCCTTCTTCCCCGTCCATGGCCGCCGGATGCCGCCGCCCGATTCGTCGTCCACAGGGCCTCCCTGAGCTCGCTGTCTTCTTCAACCGACTCCCCGTGAGCTCCTCTTCATCCTCCCCCTCTCCGTTTTCTCTCTAGCATGCCGTAGCCGCCGCGCCTCTCTCCCCCCGACAGCACGCCGCCGCACGAGCTCATCGCCGACGAGGCTCCGGTGGCCATTTGGTCCCGTGCGTGCCTCCGTTGGGTTCGTGAGCTCTCATAGAACGCGTAGGTGCTAACCGTAGATCCTCCCGCGCACGGTGTCGTCGTTTTCATCGGCGCCCGAACTCCGGCCGCCGCCACGACCTCGCTTCCGGCGAACTCCGTCCACCCCCGCACCTCCCGTTGGTTCCCCTAGATGCGCGCGGGCACGTGCTATCCTCTGGTGCCCCTGGCGCGTCGATCCGTCGTCTCTGGCGCAACTCCGGCGAGGTCTCGCCGTCGCCGTGGTCGCCGGCGTCACTAGCCGACGTGGCCGCGTGATTAGCGCTAATCACGGCCAGCTAACCCTCCCCAGAGCCACTGACGTATGGGCCCCACGCCCTCATTTAATCTTTATTATTTTTTGTTAAGTGTTAACCTAACCACTGTGGGCCCACACGTCAGCTTTGACCGTGCTGACGTGTCTGTTGACCCGGCCCCACTTGTCATTGGCACTATCCAGCCCCAGTCACTGACCAGTGGACCCCACTGGTCAGGTTTGACCTGGACCCGCCTAGTTGACCTGCTGACATCAGCATGACCTAGTGCTGACGCAATAAATCATTTTCTGGATTTATTTTAATTCAGGAAATTCCAGAAAATGATTTAAACTTCAAAAAATTCATAGAAAATCAACCGTAACTCCAAATTAAATAATTTATATATGAAAAATTATCAGAAAAATTCAAGGAATCCATCTGTACCATTTCCATGCATGTTAGAACAACTTATCACTACTGTTTAGGACAAATGAAGTGAATGGCATTTAAATAATCACATATGGAGTTTGAATTTGAATCATGTATTCAAACCAACTTCATTTAAATCATAGCTATGTGCATTAGCCCAAAACACACTCATATTGCCATGTCATAGCATCCATCATATTGTGCATTGCATTGATCGTGTTTCTTCTGTGTTTGCCGGTGTTGTTCCCCCTCGGTAGACGCTATACCGATGATGTGATCGATGACACCAATGAAGAGCTATATTATCTTCAGAAGTGCCAGGCAAGCAAAACCCCCTTGTTCATTCCGATAAAATCCCACTCTCTCGCTCCTGCTCTCTTTTACTGCATTAGGACAACAACGACATATTTGTTACTTGCTGCGGTAGCTGAACCTTTTATCCTCTGCATGACCTGTCATTGCCACATTAAATAGATGAAACCCACTAGCATGAGTAGGAGTTGTTTGAGCCCTGTTGTGCCTACTCATTCATGTTTGTTTGTCATGCCTGCTATTGCTTAGAGTTGAGTCAGGTCTGATTCATCGGGGATGAATCAGAGGCGTGTGAACATGTCCTACTGTTGAGAGCTAAGTGTGTGAACACGATTTGGTAAAGGTAGCGGTGAGAGGCCATGTAGGAGTACATGGTGGGTTGTCTCATTGCAGCCGTCCTCAGGAACTGAGTTCTGTGTTTGTGATCCATGAACAGCTACTACCACACATTGGGCTCTGGGCGCTCCAAGCTCTCTCGACTTATTAATCAACTTGACCTCTGTCCAGGAGTTGCAACTAGTTTCTGGTGTTTGTAGGTAGTGTTAGTAGTCTACCAAGTGGCACCCGGTACAGGTGGGCTTGGGACAGACTAGGCACAGTGGCACGGTGTACCAAGTGGCACCCGGATGGTGGGCTTGGGAACCCTGCACACATCGTTTGGGGCCGTGAGCGACACCCCGGCCGGATCTCCTTGCGGATGGAACCCGAATAGGCGATAAACCTGGACTAGAGACTTGTTCGGTTAGTCAGGTCGTGGCCGACTCCCTCGTCCGGCTTCCGCTTGAAGGTTGCTGAGGTACATGACGTGTACAGGGCGATAAGTGGCGAAAGCGTGTGTGAAGAAGTACACCCCTGCAGGGTTATCATTATCTATTCGAATAGCCGGATTCCTCGGATATGGAAACTTGGACCCCTTGCATAGTTCATAGACAAGTGAAAGTGGATACTCTAAAATACGCAAGATAAGCATGAGTGCTATGGATGGCGTTCTCGCAGGGAGACGGGAGCGGATCCATAGTGGTGTATTGATATGGTGAATATGTGGACTCGTGTGCGCCACCTCAAAAGAGTTACTTGCAGTCGTAGTTCAGGTTAGCCACCGAGTCAAAGCTGGCTTGCTGCAGTTAAACTCCACCACCCCCTTTGTTGACAATGATGCATATGTGGATAGATCTGATGTAAGTCTTGCTGGGTACATTTGTACTCACGTTGCTTAATTTATGTTTTTGCAGAGAGACTTCAGTCTCACTAGTAGTTCCACGTGGACTTCGACGTTTAGCTTGTTACCTCAGCTACGATCTTGTGCCCTCGGCAGGATCTGGTAGATAGTCAGGCTTCTCAGCCTTTTTCATTTATAGTTGTCTGTACTCAGACATGTTAAGCTTCCGCTTGTGGTTTGACTTGTATGCTCTGATTGTTGGGTCATGAGACCCATGTTTGTAATATCTCGCTCCTAGGAGCCTATTGAATAAACTACTTGAGTTGTAGAGTCATGTTGTGATGCCATGTTATATTTGCACATATCGAGCATATTGTGTGTATGTTATTGAAATGCTTGGTTTGTGTGGGATCTGACTATCTAGTTGTTTATCCTTAGTAGCCTCTCTTACCGGGAAATGTCTCCTAGTGTTTCCACTGAGCCATGGTAGCTTGCTACTGCTCCGGAACACTTAGGCTGGCTGGCATGTGTCCTTCTTCGTTCCTGTGTCTGTCCCTTCGGGGAAATGTCACGCGATGAATACCGGAGTCCTGTTAGCCCGCTACAGCCCGGTTCACCGGAGTCCTGCTAGCCCAGTGCTATAGCCTGGATTCACTCGCTGATGACCGACACGTTCGATGCTGGGTCATGGATGCCTGTCCCTGTAAGTTAGTGCCACTTTGGGTTCACGACTAGCCATGTCAGCCCAGGTTCTTTGTCATATGGATGCTAGCGACACTATCATATACGTGAGCCAAAAGGCGCAAACGGTCCCGGGCCAGGTAAGGTGGCACCCGTGGGAATACCGTGCGTGAGGCCGCAAAGTGATATGATGTGTTACATGCTAGATCGGTGTGACTTAGGATCGGGGTCCTGACAAATCGCTCGGGTTCAGTTAGAGCCCAATGCCTCGCTCGGGTTCAGTTAGAGCCTACTCCTCGCACACACGCGCATACGTGTACGAGAATAACGCGCATCGCTCGGCCCCGACCACCCATCGTAACCGGGAACTCCCCGATATTTTCCTCGCCCTCGCTTCTACCATGGTTTTTTCCGTCATGGACGGCCCAAAGAATGTCATGCAGCTGCGTCTTCGGCCCGCCCAGGACGAAAAGCCCATTTTCTGTCATGATTTTTTGTCATAGAAGTAGGAGCCCACCACATCTATGATGATACCGTGTTTTGTCACAATTATCGTCATAGAAGTGTCATATGTATGACAGAAAAAAAATTCGTTCAGTCCAAAATGTCACGGATGTGTCTTTTTTTGTAGTGTAAGGATCCATCATGGTTATGATTTTGCTGTAAAACTATACAATTTTGTGAACTCATCCAATTTTGGTTGCCCGAATTGGGAAGCCCTTTGCAAGGCGTATGATTTTCATGAGGGTATGCTTCTCACCTTCGATCTTGGTGATCCCGACATCGACGAAAAGAATATGACCATTTGGGTCCTTGTTGACACGCTTCCAGTTCTACCGCTGTGTGAGTTTCTCAAACATATTTATTAAGTAATTTATATTGTTCATTTCAAAGTATTTGACAGCTTATTTCCATTGACAGCTTATTTTCATTCTTCAAAAAATGTACGGAAGATGGTAGACAGAACCTACTACTACAATGATGAAGCACAATTAACTTATAAGGAGAAAGATGGTCTTCTCGCATTTTTTACTGATCTTGAGAATTACAATAGCTATTATTGAATTTCTCAAAATTATGGTCAATATGTGCCACTAGTGCACACTGTGTGCTACGGTAACATCAATGAAGATAGCATGGCCAGATTTTCTACTATTACGACATCCGTGCATCTTTTGCATAAATTTTTCTAAAACTAAACTACATTGCTAACTACAAAGTTATTACTATGTTTTTGAATAGAAAATCCCGATGGATTGTGTGCCTCATCTGATGTTGCCAAGAGGTCGCGTTGATGTTATGAGCTTACGGACACCACGGCCAGGTCAACCGCAGTATCCACATCACTCCTGTCCATACAGGATTTCTAAAAGCAAGGAAGCCATGATAATAAATGGTTGGAAAAAATGTTTCGGCCATCGTAGAGAGCTACTTGGAAGCAACATTGTGCATAGGCCAAGACTTGGAGACAGGATGATCTCCGTTCTTCATTATGGAGAGTCCAGTTCCCTTAATGAAGAGTCAATGCCTATCTTGTTTTATGATATTGTAGCTAAGAGAGGGTAGAGTAGGTCCTATGAGAGGAGTAGGTCCTAGGTAGAATGTGTTATTATGTGCTACAATGTGTTAGCTAGAGTTGATGAGGAGGATGAGGAGTTTTGATTATGACTAGTGACCAACTTGTTATATATATGATGTCTCATTGACCAACATCGTTTGATGGTGATGACTAGTAGTTATGAATATGCTATTTAAACAGACTAATTCATGATGAGTTGTTATTGTATAAAAGATATATCTGTTTAAACATGTACAACGCCAAAATATGAAAAAAAAACATAAACTTTAGCAGTGGCACTGGCCAAATATTACTAGCAGCGCTCATTTACCAGTATTGCAGGCCAAAACAAGCGCTACTGCTAGCAAATAGTTGTAGCGCCGTCGCAGTAGCGCGCCAACCCGCGCTACTAATGGCAAAAAAAAACAGCGTTACTGGTAAGGGTTTTCCTAGTAGTGTTTGGAAGAGTGTCAACTCTAGGTACTAATGATCCCACTACTTTGGAGTGTTGATAGTGCTTACCAGAGTGGCACTCGGTTATGTTAGCAACACCTACCGACTCACAACGATTATATTCTTAAATTATTCGTTCTCTTGTTTTTATATTTGGTCCTGCAATTTGGTGATTTGCAAATGTTGAAGATTGACCACTCTAGCAAATCATCCTTACTCTACATATTATCTGCAACAAATAGTGGAATGTTTGAACACAAGTCAATTTGGTGAATGAAATCTTATTGCAGCAGCTGAAATTTTCACCTTATACTTCCTTTAGTTTTTCAAGGCTTGGTTATTGAATTAGGATGCATGTTGAATTCTATGTTTACCTGAACACCTGTATGTCATGTATGTGTGATATATCAGATATGAAGTCTAATTATCATGATTTAGGCACCTAATTATTTTTTTCGTAACTTCTCGTCAAGCTGCTTCTAAATGGCATAATCCACTATTTAATACTTTGCAATTAATATATAATGTAGTTGAATATATAAAGAGCCCATCTTGTCTCAGAGAAAAGGGGTTTGCTTTAACCAATATTTTCTACTATGCCTTAGTGATATGTACTTTTTGGCAATATATACTATTTATATTCCTTTTCTGGTTAAACTATAATATGACTAGTTATACACCTTCCAAGGACATATTAAATTCTGGATATCTTAGCTGAACGTTTAAACCACTAGTAGAAAAAGGGCCTAATGTGAAGCACATTAGTCCCGGTTTGTAACCAAACCGGCACTAATGTGATCATTAGTGCCGATCCCAATGGCTAGGGGGGCGGAGATCATTAGTACCGGTTCGTGTCGAACCTTTAGTACCGGTTCTAGCCACGAACCGGTACTAAAGATGCTGTTGCAGGCTGTGGTCAGGCTGGGGCCCCACCAGTACCTTTAGTACCGGTTCATGCCACAAACCGGTAGTAGAGGTTTCTAGTTGATTCGTTCTGCAGCGGTATTTTAGTCCCACCTCGCTCCGCTAACAGAGTTTCTACCACCTTAAATATGTTACTTCTCAAACTATACAAACCACTTGGTCTTCATTGAACTCTATGTGTAGAATTTGTGGCCACAATATGAATCTTCTCCGGTTTCTAAATCGGTGATGACTCATATTGACAATTCAGATTGTACACAAAAAGATAATAGATGATCAATGTATTTTTGATGTATTTCTCTTTAGCAGTAGCGCGTTTTGGCTGAAAGGCGGTACTAATCAATGTATTTTTATGTATATTTTTACATGCTTACATAATTTTAATAACTTAATACAACTCAGGACTTTTTTGCGTTCATTTGCACAATTGAAATCCACGTCATCAACTTTCAACCCTTTCTGACATAAGTTGCTATTTTCGATGTATTTACTGATTTGTTTTGAGAGCTAAATGATCATGAAATTGAAAAGCACTACAAAATGAACTCTAAGAAGGTTGAAACTTGGCAAGGTATCATCATTTCACCTGCATAGCATGTGCAAAAAAGTAGAGAGGGTTACGGCAAAAACTGGATGCACTTCGTGTACAAACTGGGCAATCTGTTTCGAAGTATCATGGTTTCGGACGAAAACTCATCTGTTACACCGGCTATTCAATATTTTAATAACTTATTACAACTCCGGACTTTTTATGCATTCAGATGCACAATTCAAATCCACATCATCAACTTTCAACCATTTCTTACATAATTTGCTATTTTTGATACATTTACTGATTTGTTTTGAGAGCTAAATGACCATGAAATTGAAAAGCACTACAAAAGGAACTCTGAAAATGTTGAAACTTGGCAAGGTATCATCATTTCACCTGCATATCATGTGCAAAAAAGTAGAGAGTGTTACGGCAAAAAAGGGATGCACTTCATGTACAAACTGGACAATCTCTTTCGAAGTATCATGGTTTCAGACGAAAACTCATCTGTTACACCGGCTATTCAATATTTTAATAACTTATTACAACTCCGGACTTTTTTTGCGTTCAGATGCACAATTCAAATTCACATCATCAACTTTCAACCATTTCTGACATAATTTGATATTTTTGATGCATTTACTTATTTGTTTTGGGAGCTAAATGACCGTGAAATTGAAAAACACTACAAAATGAACTCTGAAAAGGTTGAAACTTGGCAAGGTATCATTATTTCACCCGCGTAGCATATGCAAAAAAGTAGAGAGGGTTACGGCAAAAATTGGATGCACTTCGTGTACGAACTGGACAATCTCTTTCAAAGTATCGGGGTTTCGGACGAAAACTCATCTGTTACACCGGCTATTCAATATTTTAGTAACTTATTACAACTCCAGACTGTTTTTTGTGTTTAGATGCACAATTGAATTCCACATCATCAGCTTTCAACCCTTTCTGACATAATTTTCTATTTTCGATGCATTTACTGATTTGTTTTGAGAGCTAAATGACCGTGAAATTGAAAAGCACTAGAAAATGAACTCTGAAAAGGTTGAAAATTGGCAAGGTATCACATTTCACCCGCATAGCACGTGCAAAAAATTAGAGAGGGTTACGGCAAAAACTGGAATCACTTCGTGTACAAACTGGATAATCTCTTTCGAAGTATCAGGGTTTTGGACGAAAACTCATCTGTTACACCGGCTATTCAATATTTTAATAACTTATTACAACACCGGACTTTTTTTGCGTTCAGATGCACAATTCAAATCCACGTCATCAACTTTCAATCCTTTCTGACATAATTTGCTATTTTTGATGCATTTACTGAGTTCCATTCAAGCAAACATGTCCAGCGCTTGGTAGACAGGACCTTCCACTGTCCCGGGGCTGAACTAAACTGCGAGGAGATAAGTCATTATGGTTCATGGCTTGAGGATCTTGATGCTGTCAAGAGAAATTATTTTTCTGAATTTGAAAATCTTAGTACTCAAAATGTGCGACCAATAGTGATCGTATTGAACTACGGTCACATCTATTTAAGAAAGATGGTAAGATTTTTACTATTTTTCCTCAGTGTATCTTTTGCATACATTATTTTTAAGCTAAACTTCATTGCTAAGTATGTTACTATACGATGTTCTTCAACATGGACTCCCGATGAATGTTGTGCCTCAGTGGATCGAGACTAAAGGTCGCATGAGAATGGTTAGCTTACGGCCAAGACATCCTACAATGCACTTTAGTGCATTCATGATTTCTAATAGCGAGGAATGCTTAATAGTGAAAGACCGGAGCAAAATTGTCCACGATCACAGAGAAGTACTAGGGGGCAGCAATCAGAAGCGCAGCCCATGATTAGGAGACAGGTTCATCTGCATGCTCCAATATGATGAATCAGGAGAGCTATACATGTTCTATGCTATTTTACCTGAGAGAGAGCAGTAGGAGTGATTAGCATGCTCTTAGTACTTGTCCTCTCATGTCCGTGTTCTTCGTCCTGAACTTAATCTCAAAGAGTGATTTGCTTTTGTGGTCTTATATATGAACTCTTATAATCATGACCATGTTGAACTCGATGATATCTTTCCTTCTGGTACAAGTGAATGTTTCTTCTTTAAGCTAGTACTGGTGGTGATTAGATAGCGGTAATGACTATGATGATTAAATAGTGGTAATGACAACTATAATGATTTTTAGCTAGCTAGTATACCGTTAACTTGTTGGTGATATATGATGCAATAGTTTTTATATTAATATGATGATGATGAGTTATTATATCATTTATGAAAGAAACTGCAGATTAGTTTCAACTGGATGGATCCTAGCTAGCTAAGTGATCAAGTATATGCCATATCCATATTACTTGCTCACCTAATATAAGTGATCAAGTAATATGGATTTGGCACATATACTTTGATCAATTAGCTAGGATCCATGCATGCATCTAGTTGAAACTAATCTGCGGTACTTTCACCTAATGATTTAACAACTCATTCTAATGTAAAAACAATCTCTAAATTAAATTGAAAACACAAAACTAAAGGAAAAATAAAAAATAAAACTAACCCCCTCCCCCAAACATTTAGTACCGGTTGGTGTTACCAACCGGTACTAAAGGTCTCCCCGCACCCGGACATGGCTCGTGCCACGTGGTGGCACTTTAGTGGCGGTTCGTGCCGAACCGGTACTAAAGGGGGGACCTTTAGTCCCCACCCTTTAGTGCCGGTTGTAGAACCGGCACTAAAGGCCCTTACGAACCGGTGATAAATCCTGGTTCTGCACTAGTGAACACATGCATCGAATTTTTTAAGAAGAGAAGCGAATGTGTGATGGTTGCCTCCTTGTTCCATCAAAGTCAAGGTTGCAGGGTTAGTGTGGGTTGCACCCTAGGAGACCCGGCTGGCTTGGCTCCTGCACTTAGGGCTAGTTGGCATCCTACCTTGGCACCACAATGTGAATTTTGCATGCCCGGCCTGGGTCTGGATATTTGGAATATTTTACCCGGCCAGGCTACCACTGTTTGATTCATGTGCCTGCCTGTTTTTTTTTTGAACGAAAGTTCGAGCTTTATTCATTTGAAATAATCATTACATCGTTTATGAGGATTGGTACAATTGCATTATGTGGTTCCTCAAACCAATCAGAAATGAAAGAAAATCTAGCCAACTTGGCAAGTTCATGAGCAACTTTATTTGCTTCTCTATTACAATGCTCGAATCTAGAAATAGGAAAATCACAAGCTAAGTGAAAACAGTCATCAAAAATTGCAGCTGCTGCCCCCGACGATCGTCCTCCTTCGTTCATGGTCTCGATCACCTCCATATTATCCGAGTTAATAATTATGCGATTACAACCCGTCCTTTGCGCAAGCGATAGGCCAAATTTTAACGCCAAAGCTTCAGCCATCAACACATCTGCACACCAGACAATCGTACCATTTCCCCCACCAATGAACCTACCTTTGTCATCTCTTAAGACAGCCCCGATCGTAGCCCTGAGAAGGTCATGATCAAAAGAAGCATCAACATTAAGTTTAACAAATCCCGTCGGGGGATTAGACCATCCTCCTCTTTTAATGGAAGCCTTCGGCGAGGAGGCATTAACAAAATTGGCAGCAAGAGCGTGTATCCCCATGGATATCTGTTGTGCATTCTGAGTAGTCTCATTGTGTACCAATTTGCGCCTTTCCCACCACAAGTACCAGGCTGATATGGCAATCATGTCACGCACATTATGAGTGCCCATAATACATAGTTCCTGATCTGGTAATGAAAGTAAATATTCCAAGATTGCCTCACCCGCATAGTCTATTTTACAAGCTCTGTCGATAATATCGTCCATCCCTAGTCTTCTCCAGACTTCTTTTGCTCTGTCACATAGAAACAACAAGTGTTTTGTGTCTTCTGGCCCAGATGAGCAGGCAGGACACTTAGGTGAGACTTTCACATGTCTATTAGCTAAGTTAACACGACACGGAATAGTGCCATGAAGTGTACGCCAAATAAATATTTTAACCTTTGCTGGACAAGCAAGCTTCCAAATCCTCGCCCAAATAGGATTGACCATGGTACGTCCCATCCCATTGGTATGTCGTAACTTGTTCCCATATTGGTGGTCCCATTCCACAAAATAAGCAGACCGAACTGAAAAAATCCCGTTTTTTGTGAAATTCCAAGCTATGAAATCTGGCATATCATGTTGCGATATCGGGATCGTAAGCACTCGCTGAACATCAATAGTCCATAGAGTCTGTGTGAGAAGATCTTCATCCCAACTATTTAGGATTGGATCAATCAAATCTGCTACCTTCCGTAACAATTGGCCTCCCTTAGGGGTAACAATTTTACGGTTTGCACAATTTGGAATCCATGCGTCCTCCCAAATGTCAATATTCTGCCCGTTTCCCACTCGCCAAATATGACCATGCTTCAGGGAGCTCACACCCGCCATAATACTTTGCCAGGTGAAGGAAGATCCCTTCTTCAGGTCAGTGTTCAACAAGTCACCGTCAGGATAGTATTTGACTCCCAAAATAGTAGCACATAGAGAATCCAGATTCTCGAGAAGACGCCAAGCCTGTTTAGCCAGCATAGCCAAATTGAAACAATGGATATCCCGAAAACCCATTCCTCCTTGGTTCTTGGGTACACACATTTTCCACCAAGCCATCCAATGCATCCTCCTTTGGTTGTCCTCATCTCCCCACCAGAAATGCGCCATCGCGTCAATAATTCCTTTGCAATTTTTTTAGGAATTTTAAAGACCGACATTGCATAGGTGGGAATAGCTTGAACAACCGCTTTAAGTAAGATCTCCTTTCCTCCAGCCGACAGAAGTTTTTCCTTCCAGCCACTAATTCTTTGAACAATATGATCAATTAAGTATTGGAAACAATCGGTTTTATCTAAACCCACATTGGCCGACAGTCCTAAATATTTGTCATTCAAGGCCTCAATCATTATATTGAGAATTGTACACATTTGTTCTCTAGTGTCCACTCCCGTATTAGGGCTAAAAAAGATGCTGGTTTGTCAACACTGACCATCTGCCCTGAAGCTGCGCAATACGAATCTAGAACCGATTTTAATGTTTCCGCACTTTGCAAATTTGCTTTCATAAGGATTAAAGAGTCATCAGCAAAAAGAAGGTTCGTGATAGATGGGGCATCTCTGCAAACCTTTACTCCTGAAATATTCCCATTTTCTTCCGCATGCGTTAGTAAAGCTGTGAGACCCTCCGTGCATAACAGGAACAGGCAAGGAGACAACGGGTCTCCTTGCCTCAGACCCCTAGTAGGTTTAAAGTTTTCACTCTCCTCCGCATTAAACCGAATACGATATTCAACAGTAGAAACACACTCCATAATAAAATTTACCCACACCTCACGAAATCCAAGTTTGAGCATAATCTCCTTGAGAAAAGGCCATTCAACCCGGTCATAAGCTTTATGCATATCCAATTTTATCGCACATAATCCTTCTTTGCCTGCTCTCTTTTTCTTGATGGTGTGGAAGCATTCGTATGCCACCAATACGTTGTCCGTAATAAGTCTTCCAAGAATGAATGCGCTTTGAGTTGGGCTAATAATATCTGGTAGGAACACCTTTAGGCGAGAGGCAATCATTTTTGCAATAATTTTATACACCACATTGCACAGACTAATTGGTCTAAACTGGGTTACCTTCTCCGGAGAATTGACTTTTGGTATCATCACAATCGCAGTATCATTCCAGCCAGATGGGATAGTGCAAGTGTTTACTGCTTTCAAAGCCTCCTCGATCAGATCATCTCCTAACATTGGCCAAAACCTTTTATAGAAAATAGCATGGAGCCCATCAGGCCCTCGGCTTTCAAATCCCCAATGCCGAACAAGGCTTTACAAACATCATCAGCCGTATACGGAGAAAGGAGGGCATTGTTCATCTCAGTAGATACTCTCCTCTTTACCAGTGATAACACATCCTGATTAGGTTGCTCGATCTCTGAGGTAAAAAGCTTTTTAAAATATTCTGTGATATGATCCTTCAATTCCGTATCTTGTCGCCAGACCCCAGTATCATCGAGAAGTTTTTTGATATTATTTCTCTTTTTCCTAGCAGTAGCTGCATTATGGAAGAAGGAAGTATTTCAGTCTCCGTGCATCAACCAATTTGCTCTACCTCTTTGTAACCAAAAAATCTCTTCCTGATCCAACAGATTCTCAATGAGAACTACAATTTCCTTCTGCCTAGAAAGGGAATCTATATTCATAGGGCCACATTTCAATTTCTCTAACTCTTTTTTTAATTTATTAATTCTCCGTTTCGGTCCCTTCAAGATCTCACAGTCCCAGGAATGTAGATCAGCGTGTACTGCTCGGGTCCTGTCTGCGAGAGTCGGGCCAATACTAGCCAGCTTTGCCTTCTCCCACGATGTCTTGACAATTTCACTAACAGTTTCTTCTTTAAGCCATCTGGCTTCAAATTTTTTAATACCCCTATTCAGCGGCCTAAACATATTACCGTCAAAATAATCCATATCCAAAACTAACGGCCGGTGGTCAGAATGTACATGGTTTTCATTAATCACAGCCGCCCGAGGAAATTTATGTGCCCATTGTACATTACATACTGCACGGTCAAGACGTTCCCTAATCTCACCTCTCCTCCATGTAAAGGGGTCGCCTATGAACCCCATATCATCCAAGCCACATTCTGCTAGACAATCACGAAAATCCTTCATCATTCCATTTGGTCTGGCATTGCCCCCCTCTTTCTTCGAGGAATATAAAATCTCATTAAAATCTCCTAGAACCACCCATGGATGATTACCCTTATGATACAAATTACGAATATCCTCCCAAGATAAATTGCGATCGCTCCAGTTCGGATGACCATAAAAACCCGTGAAACGCCACTGTACGACTTCCTCATTTATAAACAAAATATCAATAAAATTAGCCGAGATATAGTTCAACTCAACTTTATTCACTTTATGATAAAACAAGACAAGGCCCCCGGCCCGACCATCACTCTCCACCACAAACATGGAATCAAAACTAAGGACCCGACGAAGCTCATCGGCTTTACAATTATTCAAGTGGGATTCCGAAAGAAAAATTAAGTCTGCCCGAACCCGCTCTTGAAGGTCCAAGAGCTCTCGAACTGCCGTGGTAGATAGCATCCCACGGCAGTTCCAACCAAGGATTTTCATTTGGCCCGGCGGACCTCCTCACCGGAGGCCGCCGATGCGCCATCATCTCCAACTGACTCCCTTCTCTCCTGCATGTACTCTTCTTCCTTCTCATCCGTCTCCTTCGCTACGTGGCTAACAACACCATCCACATCTTTTACCGTCTCTACTCTACCCGTACAAACTCTCTTGCTTGAGACATTTACATCATCATACAGTAAGCGCTCAAGACTATCCATGCTATTTTTCTCAAAAGAAAACACTAGATTGCTACCCGTCGGACGCGCATCGGAAAGAGGTCTTCTCTTTTTGCCTATCATTTTCTCACGGTCCTCCACCGAACGATCAACACCTCCTTCCTTTCTAGCCTTTTTCCCTTTCACCTTCTTGTGTCCCTGCGTAGCAGATTTAGTGGCATTGAAAATAAAAGATGAGCCAGGCTCCCCAAAATCTCCCTTGGCATTTGCTGCAGCGAATTTAGCAGCCACAGCACTGGTTAGTGCCTCAAGCATTCCCGGCTGGAATAGGAGATGGCCATGCTCTGTGGTTTGGTTGGGCACCACCATCGCCATAGTACACAGGGCCCCCTGACCCGCCAGGATAGTCTGGTCCGGAGCAGCAGTGGGCTGCATGTGTTGCTGGAGATGCTCCCCATCCTGGCGCAGGTCCTGCAAGGGCACTTGGCCCCGTACTTCATGGCTCCGCCCGGCAAGCGCAGCCGTCATGTGCCTGCCTGGTGATGTGGTGTGTTCCTGCTTTTTATTTTCTGCCGTTCACCTTTTCTCTTGTAGCCTTGTAATTAATGCTTGAAATTAGTTTCAGGCACGTCAAAGCATCCAGAATCGATGACAAGCTGCTTAAGTATGTCGCAAAGCTAACCACGTTCTCCAGTCTACGCTGACCCCTCGTGACCATGGTCCAGGGCCTCAACAAAACAAGAGCCAGGCCGGGCACCAGAAGCTAGGGAAGCAAACCAATCTGACCCTTAAAGCTACAGTGTTGACTTCAACATCGATGACTCAATTTGGTCCAGAACTAGCTCCTTTCCCAATACCACACAGTCCTAGCTAGGGAACACAAACACAACCCAGCCCACGTTGAGTTTAAATCCCGCCAGTTTCCCATAGGAGAACCAAATTGATATGAGTGCTTGTAGAATTATGGCTTCACTAGCTAGGTAGTGCATGCTCTACCTATTTCATGGTTAGTGTGTGCTACTTCTCACTGAAGTCCATATCGAACATCATGCCCGACTGGGAGATTTATATTGAGAAGATAGAGAGCTGCCATGTAATTAACGACCATGTGCTTGATTACCTAACTCTTTTCTCCCTCTTACATGTAGAGCGTGTTCTACATTAAGGAACATGCGCGTATGTCAGAAAGACTCCACGGCCAATGCTGACCACCCTCATCTGGCCCAATTACATGCGAAAAGGCCCAGCTACATGCGAAAAGCAAAGGACCTTTTATCCAACCCCTAAAATAACGGAACTTTTATCGAAATCACTAATTAAGGAGTACTTCATTAAAACATCACTCCCACCTCCTCAGGTTGCGATAAGGCCCAGCTACATGCGCGTCACTTGTCGCAATCTAGGAGTTTCCCATTTTTTCGTGCATCCTTTTATTTAAAATGTTTTATCTCTTAAATTGTGCGTCCAAATCTTGAACCGTTTTCACCATTGGATTCCTCGTGTTGAGATCTCCAAAATTAGATCCCATATTGATAGGTTTTGACAAAAAAAACAGAAAAAAAGGACAAAAACCGAACGGAAAAATAGAATCGGGAGCACTTTTTTCCCTTTCCGAAAGAGGCATGACCGTGCCTCTCGTGGAAGGAAAAAATAGAAGCGTGTTCTTTTCCGTTTTTGAGAGGCACGGCATGCCTCTCACGAAAGCACAACCGTGCCTCTTGCAAAAGAAAACAAAACAAAAAACACGTTTTTTTTTCATTTTTTGAGAGGTACGGCCGTGCCTTTCGTGAAAGCACAACCGTGCCTCTCACGGAAGCAAAACCGTGCCTCTCACCATAGGGAAAAAAAATAGAAAACGCGTTTTTTTCCGTTTCCGAGAGGCATGGCCGTGCCTCTCGCAAAAACACAATTGTGCCACTCACGGAAGCAAGACCATGCCTCTCGCGGAAGGAAGAAAACAAAAAACGCACTTGAAAGCTGCGGCACCCTGAGATTTGGCGCCTTGAGAATCTGACAGAGATACCGTCAACATTTATGAGTACCATAAACGATTGCATGATTGATAACAAGGTCATGGTTATCGTGAAGGGTCTTGATGAGTGGCCGAATGAGTTCCAGAGACAGTATGAGACTATTGACCTGTATTGGATTGTGCGAGATGGAGGACTGATGCTTCTTTTGTCTCAGCTCCTGCTCACAAAACCGGCCTTCGAAAACTACAAGATCCAAGTCTTCTACATACTTGAAGAGGACACTGATGCTGCAGAGCTAAAAACTGATGTAAAAAAGTTCTTGTACGATCTTAGGATGCATGCCGAGGTCATTGTCGTGACTATGAAGTCCTGTGAATCTCATGTGGAGAGCAGTAGCAGTGGTGCACAACCAGATGATTCCCAAGAGGCCTACACAAGTGCACAACAAAGGGTCGATAAATTCCTCTTCACAATGTTTAAGTTGAACTCCACAATACTAAGGCACTCCAGGATGGCAGCTATGCTGCTAGTGAGGCTCCCTCCGCCACCGCTGAATCATCCTGCATACTTCTACATGGAGTACATGGATCTGCTTGTAGAGAACGTCCCACGCATGTTGACAGTTAGGAGATATAGAAGAGATGTTGTCAGATTTTTTACTTGATCAAAGACGTACAGTCCGAGCCCCATTCTGTTGTCGTGCCATCGTAGCAGAATGGATACACATATCAGAATCCACTGTTCAAGTTGGAAGGCCTTCCTCGATGGCTACTTTAGATGGGATGCACTGGGTTGTATTGCCATATTAGGTACGCAAAATATAGTATCTTCATTCTTTACACAACAGATGAATACTTGGTCATTACAAATTTTGTACCCCTATTCTCCATACTTGACAATTTTAGAAACACAATGCCTCCCCCTTTTCACCGGAACAGTAGTGATGTGATCCTGTTTGTGTTATTTTCCATGACGAACTGTACGATTTAAGAAACTGTGTAACCAGTTGTTGAAAGGGGGCAATACCAAAGCTATAATTAGAGAATATTCTGGTAACGCCTGATGCCGATGCATCTCAACGTCAGCTGATATGATGTTTTTTACTGGATTTGTGTTGACATACTACCAAGTCTTCATGCACGGCACTGCTGTTGTTCTCTGTGCACAAGTGTCACTGCCGAGAGTTAATCTGTCAAATGCAGAGTATAAGAAATTTTGTTGGTGCGAGATTTTCCTGTCTTGTCACTAGGCGTATTTACCGTGGTAATGTGATATGATCCCAGCATGAACGTCTCTTTTTATGGTTTTTACTGGTCTAGGCGTCCAGGCTTAGTCATTGTGTCAAGATGATGTGTTGTACTCCCTCCGTCCCGCAATATAAGACGTTTTTGCAAGCTAACGTCTTATACTGTGGGACGGAGGGAGTACTATTGAATTAAGTGACATGACGGGAGTGTTGATATTGCTAACCAGAGTGACACTCGGTTTCGTTAGCAACACCTACCGACTCTCAACGAATATATTCTTAAATTCCTCGTTCTGTTATTTTCCTTTTATATTTGGTCCTGCAATTTGGTGATCTTGCACGTTGAAGATTGACCACTAGCAAATCATCTTACTCTACATATTATCTTCAATGAATAGTGGAATATTTGAACGGAAGCCACCTCTGAGAGATTAAAACTGGTAGGGAATAGAAGCTTGCATTTGTCATAGTCGAAATACCCTTCCTCTGAACTTGAAAATTAGGATAAAACCACACCCGATCTGATGTATCATTCCATTCTCGTGACAAGCTCGTAGTGGTGGCTTCCAAAGCAGCAAGAGTCGTTTGCTGTGGTGGTCTCCCAAGTAGGAGTCTTCCTGGATTGGAGCTCCTGTTTTGCAGCCTTCTCATGAGCCACCCAACTGGTTCAGTCAGTCGGGAGAGACCACGGGCACAACATTTCTTTCAACACAGCTAAAAAATCATAGCGCTATGTGAGTCCACTAGTAGAAAAGGAGGCATTGGTCCAGGCCGGGTCAGCCCATTAGTCCCGGTTCAATCCAGAACCGGGACCAATGGGGGCATTGGACCCGGTTCGTGAGCCCCAGGGGCCGGCCGGGCCACGTGGGCCATTGGTCCCGGTTCGTCTGGACCTTTTGGTCCCGGTTGGTGGGACGAACCGGGACCAATGTGCCTCGCTCCTGGCCCATCACCATTGGTCCCGGTTGTTGACCTGAACCGGGACCAAAGGCTGCCCTTTGGTCCCAGTTCTTGCCACGAACCGGGATCAATTAATTGCATATATATACCCCTCGCCCGCGAGCAGACCACTCCCACTGCTCTGTTTTTCGTAGCCGGCGAGGAGAGAGCTTTGTGGTGCTCTAACTCATCTCCTATGCACACGAGGTGTTCGATGAAATGCCCGAGGCACACTACTTAAGCTTTCTCCTCTCCAAGCTCGACCTCCAAGCTCCATTTTCCTCAATACTTGTTTAGGTTTAGCGGTCCGTCACGTCCCGTCCCCGTCTTCACCGCCGTCGATCGCCCGCGCCGATCTCGTCGCCGGCACCACCGTGGTGAGCCTCTTGTTCTTATCTTCTTTCTGAAAGGAAAAAAAAATTCTTACTTGTATGTTTATATAGATACTTGTATAATTTTTTTTACTTTTATTATTGCATTTTATATAGTGCGATGGTTTTGGTATCCGCCCCCGTCGGCCCTCGTCCTGTCTATGATTCGGATGTGGTATATATTATCTTTTCATAACTATTGGTTCATCTATTATTTATGACAATTATGTCGACCAACGTGACATAGATTTTATTTATCTAGGAGGTTGTTGAGCCGGAAATTCCAACCGACCCTATTGTCGAGAGGTTAAATTTAGTTGAAGAAGAAAACAATTTCTTGAAGGAAAAAATTAGAAAAATTGAGGAGGAGAAGATGATATTGTAGTTGCATGTTACGGATGTCGTCGATGATCACAAGATCAAGATGGATGCAATGCGCTTGAAGATTAGAAAGATTAGAAAATATGTCATTCATACCGTGGCTTGGTATCATTATACCGTTGGATCAGTTGTTACCTTGGTTGCGATTATGATCGCATTTGTTTGCGCATTGAAATGTTTTAGATAGTTTTAATGTATGGTTTAATTAATTTAGATGCTCTGCAAAGCTTTATGTTGTTCTATAATGATTTTCGCTTGAAGATGAGAACTATGTATGTACTTTGGTTTTAATGTGATGATGAATTTCTATTAATTTGGTCACTTGATTATCTATTTATGATGTTCTGTAATGATTTTTGACACACTTAATTATATATAATGCACGCAGATGAACCGACAATGGATGTACGGTTCAAGACACACCTCCGAGTATATTAAGAGCGTGCATGATTTTCTTGAAGTGGTTGAGGCAAACAAGCAGAATGATTTTATGTGTTGTCCATGCCCTATATGTGGGAATACGAAGTCTTACTCTGAGCGGAAAATACTTCACACCCACCTGCTTTACAAGGGTTTCATGCCAAACTATAATGTTTGGACGAGGCATGGAGAAATAGGGGTTATGATGGAAGACGGCGAAGAAGAAAAGTACGATGACAACTATGTGCCCCCTGAATACGGTGATGCTACTGAAGATCAAGAGGAACCAGACGATGTGCACGATGATGCTGCAACAGGCGAAGCTGCTGAAGATCAAGAGGAACCAGACGATGTGCCCGATGATGATGATCTCCGCAGGGTCATTGTCGATGCAAGGACGCAATGCGAAAGTCAAAAGGAGAAGCTGAAGTTCGATCGCATGTTAGTACCCCAATTGCGAAGAAGGCAACACAAAGCTCGGTACCGTACTGGAATTGCTGCAGTGGAAGGCAGAGAATGCTGTGCCTGACAAAGGATTTGAGAAGCTACTGAAAATATTGAAGAAGAAGCTTCCAAAGGATAACGAATTGCCCGACAGTACATACGCAACAAAGAAGGTCGTATGCCCTCTAAGATTGGAGGTGCAGAAGAGACATGCATGCCCTAATGATTGCATCCTCTACCGCGGTGCGTACAAGGATCTGAACGCATGCCCGGTATGCGGTGCATTACGGTATAAGATCAGACGAGATGACCCTGGTGATGTTGACAGCGAGCCCCCCTGGAAGAGGGTTCCTGCGAAGGTGATGTGGTATGCTCCTATAATACCACGGTTGAAACGCCTGCTCAGAAACGGAGAGCATGCCAAGTTGATGCGATGGCACAGTGAGGACCGTAAGAAAGACGGGAAGTTGAGAGCACCCGCTGACGGGTCGCAGTGGAGAAAAATCGAGAGAAAGTACTGGAATGAGTTTGCAAGTGACCCAAGGAATGTATGGTTTGCTTTAAGTGCGGATGGCATTAATCCTTTCGGGGAGCAGAGCAGCAATCACAACACCTGGCCCGTGACTCTATGTATGTATAACCTTTCTCCTTGGATGTCAGTTCTCATCCAAGGCCCTAAGCAACCCAGCAACGACATTGATGTGTACCTAAGGCCATTAGTTGAAAAACTTTTACAGCTGTGGAATGGAAACGGTGTACGTACGTGGGATGAGCACAAACACGAGGAATTTCACCTAAAGGCGTTGCTGTTCGTGACCATCAACGATTGGCCCGCTCTTAGTAACCTTTCAGGACAGACAAACAAGGGATACCACGCATGCACGCACTGTTTACTTGACACCGATAGTATATACCTGGGAAGCTGCAGGAAGAATGTGTACCTGGGCCATCGTCGATTTCTTCTGACCAACCATCAATGTCGAAAGAAAGGCAAGCATTTCAAAGGCGAGGCAGATCACCGGAAGAAGCCCGCCATGCGTACCGGTGATCACGTACTTGCTATGGTCAATGATTTACACGTAATCTTTGGAAAGAGTCCCGGCGGACTAGCTGTTCCGAGTGACGCTGGGGGACACGCACCCATGTGGAAGAAGAAATCTATATTTTGGGACCTACCCTACTGGAAAGACCTAGAGGTCCGCTCTTCGATCGACGTGATGCACGTGACGAAGAACTTTTGCGTGAACCTGCTAGACTTCTTGGGCGTGTATGGGAAGACAAAAGATACAGCTGAGGCACGGGAGGACCTATAACGTTTGCACGAAAAAGACGGAATGCCTCCAAAGCAGTATGAAGGTCCTGCCAGCTATGCTCTTACCAAAGAAGAGAAGGAAATCTTCTTTGAATGCCTGCTTAGTATGAAGATCCCGACTGGCTTCTTGTCGAATATAAAAGGAATAATAAATATGTCAGAGAAAAAGTTTCAGAACCTAAAGTCTCATGATTGCCACGTGATTATGACGCAACTGCTTCTGGTTGCATTGAGGGGGCTTCTACCGGAAAACGTCCGATTAGCCATTGTGAAGCTAGTTGCATTCCTCAATGCAATCTCTCAGAAGATGATCGATCTAGAAATCATACCAAGGCTAAGGAGTGATGTGGTGCAATGTCTTGTCAGTTTCGAGTTGGTGTTCCCACCATCCTTTTTCAATATCATGACGCACGTCCTACTTCATCTAGTCATCGAGGTTGTCATTCTGGGCCCCGTATTTCTACACAATATGTACCCCTTTGAGAGGTTCATGGGAGTCCTAAAGAAATATGTCCGTAAGCGCGCTAGGCTAGAAGGAAGCATCTCCATAGGCCATCAAACAGAGGATGTCATCGGGTTTTGTGTTGACTTCATTCCTGGCCTTAAGAAGATAGGTCTCCTTCAATCGCGGTATGAGGGGAGACTGACTGGAAAAGGCACGCTTGGATGGGACTTAATAATATGCAGGGACGCATATTCTTGGTCTCAAGCACGCTACATAGTTCTACAGAACTCTACCTTGGTGACCCCGTATGTCGATGAACACAAGAACAGTCTGCGCTCCAAACACCCGGAGCAGTGCGACGAATAGATTACATGTGAACACATCAGGACTTTCAGCTGTTGGTTGGAAGCACGTCTCAGAGGTGACAACACTGTTTGTGATGAGCTATACTTGTTGTCCAGGGGACAATCTTCGACTGTTACGATTTGAAAAGGATACGAGATAAATGGGAATACATTTTACACGATTGACCAAGATCAAAAGAGCACCAACCAAAACAGCGGTGTCCGCTTTGATGCAACAACCGAGAGGGGAAAGGACACATATTATGGTTACATAGTGGACATATGGGAACTTGACTACGGACATGATTTTAAGGTCCCTTTGTTTAAGTGCAAATGGGTCAATCTGTCAGGAGGCGGGGTACAGGTAGACCCACAGTACGGAATGACAACAGTGGATCTGAAAAATCTTGGGTACACTGACGAACTGTTCGTCCTAGCCAATGATGTGGCACATGTTATCTATGTGAAGGACATGTCTACCAGACCGAGAAAAAGAAAATATAAGGAAGCGAATACATCATACGATGAGCCAAAACGCCACATAGTTCTTTCAGGAAAAAGGGACATCGTGAGAGTGGAGGGCAAGAAAGACATGTCTGAAGGTTATGAAAAGTTTCATGAAATTAGTCCCTTCAAAGACAAGGCTGACCCCAGCATCCTGATAAACGATGAAGATTATCCATAGTTACGGCGCAATAAGCAAATGACACAAGCGAAGAAAAAGTGAAGACTTTCTCCCGCAACTATTATGATGATACCATGCCAACTTTGTAACAGACGAGTATGATACCATTGTCCGTTTTGTACATGCACATGCTATGTGGGTGAATTTATGATACCATGCCAACTTTCAACTTTTTCATAGTTCATTTGAAATGCTTTAATGTCTTATGGTTCGGCCCTCGTAATAATTAAAAATAGCAACAATAAGTATTTTGTTGTAAGTAGAAACAAAATAAAATAAATAAAGCAAGAAAGAAAACAAAAAAACAAAAAAATGTTTTCAAATTTGCAAACTAATGGCACTAACAGAATTTTATAGTTTTTCTAAAACTAAAAGCAAAAAGAATTAAAAAATAAAGCAAAAAACAAAAGAAAATAAATAATACAGAAAACAAAACAAAAAAACAATTAAAAATAGCAACAACAAGTATTTTGTTGTAAGTAGAAACAAAATAAAATAAATAAAGCAAGAAAGAAAACAAAAAACAAAAAAAGTGTTTTCAAATTAGAAAACTAATGTCACTAACAGAAAGTTTATAATTTTTCTAAAACTAAAAGCAAAAAGAAATAAAAAATAAAGCAAAAAAATAATAATGCAGAAAACAAAACAAAAAAACAAGAAAATAATTAAAAATAGCAACAATAAGTATTTTGTTGTAAGTAGAAACAAAATAAAATAAATAAAGCAAGAAAGAAAACAAAAAAACAAAAAAATGCCTCCTACTAGGCCCCCACGGCCTGAGTACGACTAGAAACCCTACCATGTGCCAGGATTCAGGCCCGCAGTAGGCCCAGAAGGCCCATCAGGCAAAGCAGTAGCAAATAGGCCCGCAAGCCTACGGTGGAGAGGAGCTCGAGAGGGGTGCGGCAGTGGGGCTTATAAACCACTGCGCGCCCCTCTCAACTAGCGAGGTGGGACTAAACTTTGGCCCCGACGCGGTAGCACAGGGTCCTTTGTTCCCGGTTGGTGGCACCAACCAGGACTAAAGGGGGAGGCATTAGTCCCGGTTGGTGCCACCAACCGGGACCAAAGGTCGCCGCTTCCCGCCCTTTGGGCTACTGAAAAGGGGCCTTTGGTCCCGGTTGGTGGCACCAACCGGGACTAAAGGGGGCATTGGTCCCGGTTGGTTTCACGAATCGGGACCAATTCTCTTCATATATAACTAGCACTTAGCAGATTCTTCAAAATCCATCCCTTTCTTCTTCGCCCGACGCCCACTGCTCAATCTGCCTCGTCGCCGTCGCCGCCGAGCCGTCAAGCTGCTCCACCTCGTCGTCGCCGCCGCCTCCGACACCGTCAGGCTGGTCCACCTCACCGTCGTTGCCGCCTCCGACGTTGTCAGGCTGCTCAACTTTGCCGTCCCCGCCGCCCTCGATGCCATCTGCCCCGACGCCGGCGCCGCTCCCCGCGCCCCAACGCCGCCCGCCGCGCCCCGCCACCCCCTGTGAGCACCTGCCTCGCTCCCGCTCCCCTGCCCTACCTCGCGCACCTGCACCCCTGCCCTGCCCCGCCAGCGCCACCGCTGCCGCCATGCCCCTCTGCCAGGAGGAGGCTGGGTTCTGTTCTGAAGACTCCATGCCTATGGCGGAAGGAGCTCATCAACCTTCCGAACTGGACGCCTCCGCCTCCTCCTCCTCCGGCGAGTCACGGCACTCTGTCTCCTCCGCCTCCTCCTCCTCCTCCTCCGGCAAGTCAGGGCACTCCGCCTCCTCCACCGCCTCCTCCTCCGGCGAGTGACGATCAGGGCGCGCATGGCGGCACTCCGCCTCCTTCTCCGACGCGTGGCGGCACTCCGCCTCCTTCTCCGCCTGTGCCGGCGCTCCCGAGCAGCCAGCAGCCTCCTCCTTCTCCGCCTTGCCAGCAAGGGCGGAAGAGACCCGCTGCCGCCCCGGCTGCTCCGGCGTGTCGTACTCCTTCTCCTCCTCCTCGTAAGCAAGCACGAAAGAAGACAGACGCCGCAGCCGCTCCATCTGCTCCGGCGTGTAGCAGCACAACCAGAGGCAGGAGGCAATACAGATACGGTCCACCTCTCAAGCCTCTAGAGAAGTTACCGTACGAGAGGACCGAGGAGGAAAACGATACGATCGTGCGGACCCACGTGAAGGAGTTCTTTGAAGGGGTGAAAGCAAAGAGACATCCACCTCCGGAGGAGAAGGTAGATCCGGTGAAAGCAAAGCACACTCTCGATGCCCTGAGGAAACCGGCAAAGTCTCCGCCGAGAACCAACTATGAGCGCATTACTGAACAGACATATCTCCAAGCGGAGCGGTCGGGAAGTACTGTCAGACATCTAAGGTCAAGAGAACGAGCAGCTGCAAAAAAAATTGACCAGCTCGGCAAACAAGCAAACCAAACGTGCCCCCCGCTCAATGTGCCTAGCGGCAACATCGTCGCTAATTCTCCGGGGACGGTGGACGGTTATGGCAATCTTGAAGATTACCTTCCTGACAATCAACTTCCTGATTTCTTGGAGGTGGACGAACACAAATACGAGTATGAGAAGCCTCTCGTCAAAGATGAAAAATCTCTGACAACAATGATGCGAAGATTCCATAATTGGTATATGAAAACCTGCAGAGAGTCTGGGGGGATGAATGCTTTGTATCTGAATATTAAAGAGGAGCACGACCTCGTTGCAACTGATCTGTTGACTGTTCCATTTGATGAGTTCTTCGCGTTCTTCAATCAAAAGGCCCTCGATAAACTAATGGTCTTTTGCTACTGTCTGTAAGTACTATTTCTGTCATTAAGTCTCTATATATAGCTCGGCTCTTTCATTGCATGTATTTATAATTAATTATCCTTAATATATTATGCAGATTGAAGATCGTCGAGTGCAAAAAACAAGAAATTTATGATATTGGGTTCATTAACACAAATATCATAGATGAATTTCTGGTTAAAAAGGACGTCAAAGAGGCCGAGAACAATTTGCTACGATCGTTGATCAAAAATCAAAACAAAGATACCATACTCTTTCCTTACAACGGCAAGTGAGTGTTACTGTCGTGTGCATATTCAGTTTCCATTATTACTCGAGCGAGGTTATAGTAATGTAATTGATGAGTTATGCATGCGTGCGCAGGTACCACTATGTTCTTCTGGAGATTAAGCTTGAGCGGGGACTAGTAACCGTCTTAGACTCGAGACAGAAAGATCCCGAAACCTATGCGGACATGACTGAATTGCTCAACAAGTAAGTTCAATCGATCATTATCGCACCATACCGGCAACTTTTTGTTCATTTCCTGATATCTCAAGTAATAATAATTATTTTCTTTGTCTTTGCAGGGTTTCGAAACAGTTCACCGCAGAAGCTCCGAGACTGCCGAAGGAGCTGCGATATACATACCCGAAAGTAAGTACTACTGGCTAGCTAGTTGCGTGCATCTCCCGTTGATTCTATAGCTATACTTTCATCAATGCCATTTATAATGCTTCATTATCAGTTTGATTGACCTCTATTTCTCGTAAAGTGCTTGTAGCAGGAACAAGGGAATGATTTCTGTGGATACTACATGTGCGAGTTCATCCACAACGCGACTTTGAAAAACAAGCGGGGCTACTCTCAAAGACAATATGAAGTGCGTAAGCAATAATATTCACAATTTCATTTTATTACGCCATCATTTCTGTTGAGTTTCATTCATATATATGTATTAATTAACCCCCTTCTTCAAATTAGACGTGGCAGATGTGGAATGAACTCCTAGAACCAGATCGCATGAAAGCAATTCAAGAGGAATTGGCGGGATTCTTTCTTGACCACGTCATCAATAAAGCCGGAGAATACCTTGTGGAAATTGATTTCAATTGCTTGGTGATTATAATTAAGAGATCTTATACATATTGTACATGTATGTAGCCAGTAGCCTCGGATACATCATACGAAAACTTGTTGTTCGACCAATCTCTCGGAGAAGGAGAGGTCGATCGATCACTTCTCTCGGTATGCACGACGAACTTCTGTACTCAATGGTTCTCTCGATCACTTATGTATATAGTACGTAGCGTCGACCAAGTACGGACATAAGAGAGGACACTTCTCTCTATTAATTAGCTAGCTAACACAATATATGAAACACCTAAATTAACCCCCCAAAACCCCCAACCCCCCTCCTTTTAAAAAAAACCCAGCCATTAGAATGCTGACGCGTGGATGCCTTTTGGTCCCGGTTGGTGCCACCAACCGGGACCAAAGGCCCCCCTACCTGGGCTTGGCGCACCGGCCACGTGGAGGACCATCTTTCCCGGTTCGTGTTTGAACCGGGACTAAAGGGGGGAGGTATTAGTAACGACCCATTAATCCCGGTTCATGAACCGGGACTAAAGGCCCTTACGAACCGGGACACATGCCCTGTTTTCTACTAGTGGTCTGAAATGAAGTGAGTTTAATAAACTTAACAAGGAATTTAACTTATTTTGTTAACTACTTCCAACTCAGAATAAACATTTTCGGAGACAAGTTCCAACCAAGTACCGAGTGACTCTTTTGATACTATGCCTACCTGTAGAGACTAAACAGGAGGTTTGGGATCGAACACTTGCTTGTATTGATCTGTTGCTCAAGATATATACAGAGTCCAACGTACACACGCATATCTCTAACCAACTAACAGACTAACTAGACAGCCCTAGATGCTAGGAAGAGGCATGCAAGGCATGCCGGTCGTGGTTAGTTGGCGACGTGCATGGGCCTGTAGACCCGTTCCAACACTCCCCCACAGACGGAGCGTTGCCGGCGGTGACGCACAGGCTGGACCTGAAAGCCTTAAAGGTGGCGGTAGGCAGCCCCTTAGTCATGATGTCGGCGAACTGCAATGCGGTCGGCACGTGCAGCACACGGAACTGTTCAAGGGCCACCTTCTCACGAACAAAGTGGATGTCGAGTTCGATGTGCTTGGTCCGGCGGTGGTGTACTGGGTTCTGAGCAAGATAGACAGCCGACACATTGTCACAGTAGACAACGGTAGCTTTGTCGATGCCGGAGTGAAGTTCCTGTAGGAGTTGCCGTGTCCAGCAACACTCGGCGACGGCATTGGCCACGGCACGGTACTCCGCCTCCGCACTGGACCGAGAGACGGTAGGTTGCCTCTTGGATGACCATGATATGAGTGAGCCGCCAAGGAACAAGTAGTAGCCGGATGTGGAGCGACGAGTGTCGGGGCACCCGGCCCAATCGTCGTCACTGTATGCAACAAGCTCGTGAGGTGGTGAGGAACTGATGGTGATGTCGTGACTGATGGTCCCGCGTACGTAACGAAGTATCCGCTTCACCATGGACCAGTGAGGCTGCCAGGGAGCGTGCATGTGCAAAGACACCTGCTGGACAACATAGGTGAGATCCGGACGCGTCAGCGCAAGGTACTGCAGGGCACCAGTGATGCTGCGGTAAAAGGTGGCGTCATCAGCTGGATCTCCATCAGAAGCAGATAGCTTGGGCTTTGTGTCCACTAGCGTCGAGGCCGGATGACAGTTGGTCATGCCGGCGCGGTGTAGAAGGTTCTCAGCGTACTGATGTTGATGGAGAAAGAAACCACCTGGGGTGCGCTGCACTTGTATGCCGAGGAAGAAGTGCTGCGCTCCCAAGTCCTTGAGCGCGACGGCAGTGGTGAGTTGCGCGATGATGTGGCAGAGAAGCGCGTCTGATGAGGCCGAGAGGACGATGTCGTCGACGTAGAGGAGCCGATACGCGAGGTCGTTGCCGTGACGATAAATGAAGAGCGAGGCATCGGAGCGGGTCGCCACGAACCCAATGGCCCGAAGACATGCGATGATCTTCATGAACCAAGCGCGGGGAGCCTGCTTGAGGCCATAAAGCGACTTGGATAGAAGACACACGTCGTGTGGGCGCGCCGCATCGGTGAACCCTGCAGGCTGCTGACAATAGACATGCTCGGCGAGCTCACCATGAAGAAATGCATTTTTAACGTCGAGCTGATGCACCGGCCAGTTGCGAGAGGCGGCGAGCTGCAAGACGATGCGGATGGATGCCGGCTTGACGACGGGAAAAAAGTGTCGTGGTAGTCGACGCCGTGGCACTAGGTGAAGCCACGGACTACCCACCGCGCCTTATATTGATCCAGCGTGCCGTCGAGATGCAGTTTGTGGCGAAAAATCCACTTGCCGGAGATGACGTGGGCGCCGGGCGGACGAGGAACCAAGGTCCAGGTCGCGTTGGCGCGGAGAGCGTCATACTCTTCCTGCATGGCCTGGCGCCAGTGAGCATCCGCAAGGGCTGCTCGAACGTGTTAGAGAATATGTTTTCGTAGTCATCTCCAACTCCTTTCCTTTACTTGTTCTACTCAAACTCCTTGTAATCTTCCTTGTACTCCAAGGCTTGGCTTCGGCCCACATCAATATAAACAGAACCGCGGCTCCTCTCGAGGGAGTAGGGAATGCTCATTATCTTTCATGGTAATCAGAGCCACCTCTTCTCCTACATCTAGCCACAGATCAAAACCCTAGAACCACATATCATCGTCTCCATGGCTTCTTCAGCCGGCGTCGTCCTCAACCTCGGATCGCCGCCATCTGAGAAGCTAGCAAGTGGAAACTTCATCCTCTGGAAGACCCAGGTGCTCCCAGCCCTGCGAGGTGTGCAGGTAACCGGGCTCCTGGACAACTCTGACACCGCTCCACCCAAGACTGTGGAGATCATGAAGGCGGACAAGACGACGACCCTCGAGCCGAACCCTCTGTACGGGCCCTGGATCGCCAAAGACCAGCAGGTCCTGTCATATCTTCTCAACTCCATGTCTCCAGAAATCCTTGCGCAAGTCGTCGGGAAGGACTCCACCTATGAGCTCTGGACGATGGTGAACAATCTCTTCGCCTCGCAATCACAGTCCCGGATCACCAATCTGAGGATCGCGATCACCAACACCAAGAAGGGCACAATGTCGAGCTCGGCATATATGGCGAAGATGAAGAGCCTTGGGGATGAACTAGCTGCCGCTGGTCGTCCTGTTTCTGATCCGGAGATGGTGGACTACATACTCGCAGGACTCGACCGCGACTACGACTCCGTGGTGGCGGCGATCGGTGCTGTCAAGAACACAATCACCGCCGATGACCTCTTCGCTCAGATCTCCGCCTTTGATCAGAGGATGGAGATGCTGGGAGACTCGTCTTCAGGCGGGTTTCATTCATCTGCCAACACAGTCTACAGAGGCCGCGGCCAGTCCCGTGGCAGACCCCGTGGGCGAGGAGGAAGAGGGCGCGGCCGCGGTGACCGCCAGCCCTCTCCTGCAAATAGAGGCAACGGATTCAGAGGACGCCCTCGACAGCAACAGCAACAACAGGTACGCGAGCAGCAACATGACTATCCTGAGTGCCAGATATGCTATAGACATCATCCAGGAGGTGCACGTGTCTCCTGGTGGTGCTATGAAGAGAATGATCAAGAAGAAAAGGAGGCGCATGCTGTCTCCTATCGCGTGGACACTAATTGGTACGCCGACAATGCAGCAACAAATCACATCACAGGTGAACTTGACAAGTTGACAGTACGAGAGAAATACAACGGAGGCGACCAAATTCGCACGGCAAGCGGTTCTGGTATGAATATCACCCACATTGGTAGTTCAATTGTTAAAAACCCCATGAAAAATTTGCACCTTAAAGATGTCTTGCATGTTCCTCAAACTTCCAAAAATCTTGTTTCTGTTCATCGATTCACCCTTGATAATAATGTTCTTATAGAATTCTATCCTTACTTTTTCTTGGTTAAGGATTTGAGCACAAGGAGAATCATTCTTAGAGGATGGTGCTGGGAGGCCTCTATCCACTCATATCATCATCATCATCATCATGGTCCAATAAACAAGCAAACATTGTCACCAAGCCATCATCATCAAGGTGGCGTAGTCGATTAGGTCATCCATCTTCAGTCATAGTTAAATATGTTCTTAGCAAAAATAAACTCTCTTATGAGAATAGTGTTGAGTCAGTTTGTGATCCGTGTCAACAAGCAAACAGTCATCAATTACCCTATCCCATCTCTACTAGTGTGTCTACTGCTCCTCTACAACTTATATTTTTAGATGTATGGGGGCCAGCCCCTACTTCAGTTGGGAGATTTTCTTACTATGTAAGCTTTATTGATGACTATAGTAAATTTACTTGGATCTACTTGTTGAAGAAACGGTCTGATGTATTCCAAGTCTTCATCAATTTCCAAAATCTTGTTGAACGCAAACTGAACTCCAAGATCATTGCTATGCAAAGTGACTGGGGTGGTGAGTATGAAAAATTGAACTCTTTCTTCCAAAAACTTGGTATTTCACATCATGTTTCTTGCTCTCATGCTCACCAACAAAACGGATCTGCTGAAAGAAATCACCGTCACATAGTTGATATGGGGCTAGCATTGCTAGCAAATGCATCCATGCCACTCAAATTCTGTGATGAAGCATTCTTAACCGCCACATATCTTATCAATTTGCTTCCTAGTATAGTCATCAAATTTGAAACACCCATTACACGACTCCTTGGTGTCACACCTAACTACACATCTCTTCGTGTTTTCGGTTGTGCATGTTGGCCCAACCTCAGACCCTACAACACACGCAAACTCGCTTTTCGCTCCAAAAAGTGTGTCTTCTTAGGCTGTAGTCCCATGCATAAAGGAGTTAAATGTCTGATGTTCCTACTGGTAGGGTCTACATATCCAGAGATGTTGTTTTTGATGAGTCTGTGTTCCCTTTTGCTTCCCTTCATCCCAATGCTGGTGCACTTCTCCGCAAGGAAATTCTTCTTCTTCCTCCACATCTTCGGTGTTTTGATCATGGGGGCGACAGTTGTACTAACCAAAGTGATGATATTCCTGCTGGTATTGGTTCTTCTCTGTTGCCTGTGCAGGTCCCTGGTGAAAACGGCGCTCAAAATGATCAAAATTTCAAAAATCAAGCTCAAGATCATCTTATATTTCATGCTGAGGAAGGAGACGAACCTATCACGGATGACGAAGCTGATCCGGCGGCGCCCGCAACTCCTGTGCGCGTACAGACCTCGGATCCCGCGGCCACATCAGCCTCGGATCGCGCTCCCACCAATCGCAGCGCTGATTCAGCAGCAGGCGGGACCAGCTGCGGGGCCGGCTGCGGGGCCGAATCCCCCTCGCCCAGCGCGCGCCACTTCCACATCGCCACATCAGCAGCAGGCGGGACCAGCCGTGGGGCCGAATCCCCCTCGCCCAATGTGCGCCTGCAACTGCGGTCGGGCGGTCGATCCGCTGTGCCAGCTCGGGCGGCTGGCACCCGTGTGCACTCAGAGGCGGACACACAGGCGGCCACACCAACGGCTACAGGATCCTCTGTGCAGGAGGCATCAGATTTGCCTGTGTCATCACATGCAGCTTCCTCGGGATCTTCTGCGGCGAGTGTTCCTGTGGTCTAGCCAGCAGTTTCTTCACGAGTTATGACTCGATTACAGAAAGGTATACGAAATCCTAAGATAAGAAAAGATGGGACTATACCGTGTGGAATGTTGTGTATTTCAGGAGAACCAACAACATTGAATAGTGCACTTGATGATACTAAGTGGAAGAAGGCAATGGATGAGGAATATTCTGCACTTATGAGGAACAAGACATGGCATCTTGTACCAAATCAGAAAGGTAAAAATATCATCGATTGCAAATGGGTTTACAGAATTAAAAAGAAGGCAGATGGCTCCATTCACACGTACAAAGCACGTCTAGTTGCGAAGGGTTTTAAACAACATTATGGTATTGATTATGAGCACACTTTCAGTCCTGTTGTTAAAGCTACAACTATCAGACTTGTGCTAGCCATTGCTGTATCCAAGGGTTGGAGTCTAGACAGCTAGATGTACAGAATGCGTTTTTGCATGGAATTCTAGAAGAGGAAGTGTTTATGAGACAACCACCAGGTTATGAGGATAAGAAGTCACCACATTATGTTTGCAAGCTTGACAAAACACTCTATGGTTTAAAACAAGCACCCAGAGCATGGTACTCCAGATTGAGCTTACAGTTGAAATATCTTGGTTTCATTGCCTCCAAAGCTAATACATCTTTGTTTATTTACAACAAGGCTGGAGTAGTCATTTTTGTGCTTATATATGTTGATGATATCATAGTTGCAAGTTCTTCACAAAATGCTACTAATGCACTTCTGCATGATTTGAGCTCAGAGTTTTCCTTGAAGGACCTAGGTGATTTGCATTTCTTCCTAGATATTGAGGTCAAGAAAACTCAAGATGGAATTGTGTTAAATCAGGAGAAATATATCACTGAGCTTCTGTCTCGCATGGGAATGAAAAATTGCAAGCCAGTTCCTACACCTTTGTCTTCCTCAGAAAAACTATCAACATATGAAGGTGTGCCACTTCAGGAGGAGGAAAGCACAAGGTATAGGAGTACTGTGGGAGCATTACAATATCTAACTCTCACACGTCCAGATATCTCATTTGCTGTCAACAAGGTTTGTCAATATCTGCATGCACCTACTTTTGCACATTGGTCAGCTGTCAAGAGAATTGTAAGATATGTGAAGCATACTATGGGAATAGGACTCCATTTCAAACGTTCTAATTCCTCTCTTGTGAGTGCCTTCTCTGATGCTGACTGGGCAGGATGCAGTGATGACAGAAGATCAACTGGAGGCTTTGCAGTATTTTTTGGGTCTAATCTTATTTCTTGGAGTGCTAGAAAGCAAGTCACTATGTCACGGTCAAGCACAGAAGCTGAGTATAAGTCCTTGGCAAATGCAACTGCAGAAATCATTTCGGTTGAATCACTTCTTGAGGAATTGGGAATCAAGAAGAATCGTATCTCATGTTTATGGTAACTTGGGAGCAACATATTTGTCCGCAAATCCTGTGTTTCATGCAAGGACAAAGCACATCAAAATTGATTTTTACTTTGTGCGAGAAAGGGTTGTTGCCAAGAAGCTCGGGATACGGTTTATTCCTTCCAAGGATCAAGTAGCAGACGGCTTTACAAAGGCATTGCCATCAAGACCATTTGAGGAGTTCAAAAGTAATCTTAATCTAGGATAGTTAAGATCAAGGGAGGGTGTTAGAGAATATGTTTCCGTAGTCATCTCCAACTCCTTTTCTTTACCTGTTCTACTCAACCTCCTTGTAATCTTCCTTGTACTCCAAGGCTTGGCTTCGGCGCACATCAATATAAACAGAACCGCGGCTCCCCTCGAGGGAGTAGGGAACTCTCATTATCTTTCAGAACGGACGTGGGAACAGGCGATGGGGAAGCCACAGAGGCGGTGAGGATGTAGTCGTTGTCGTACTGCGTGTTGCGGCGAGAGATGCCCGCGCGAGCGCGGGTCAGCATCGGATGTGCGCGGACGGGTGGCGGTGTCGATGTGGAGCCACCGGCGGCCGCCGCAGAGGAGCAGCCGGTACTGGTCGGAGAAGGCGCGCCCGCGGCAGACGGAGCAGCGGTGGATGCATGAGAACCGTCTGCCGTAGTAGCCGATCCGGCCGATGTAGCAGCCGGAGTGGTGTCGAGCGAAGTAGCTGCCGTGCCGGCCGAACGCGCGGGCGAGGTAGCAGAACGCGCGGCCGTGGCAGCAGAAGCCAATCCGGGAGACGTAGCAGCCAGAGTGGTGTCGAGCGAAGTAGCTGCCGTGCCGGCCGAACGCGCGGCCGAGGCAGCAGAAGCCGATCCGGGCGAGCCAGGCACCGTAGCGGAGGCAGATGAGCCCACTGCGGTGGCAACCGAGCTGCCGTGCCCGGGAGGCACCGTCGAGGGTGGCTCGTGGCAGTGTCGAGCCGGAGCCTCGGGAAGTAGCAGCAGCGGCGACGGATCTCCTGTGATGACGCGCGCCGAGGTCGGGGTAGACGGCAAGACCTGCGCAAACGGAAACTGGCGTTTGTCGAAGAAGACGTGACGGGAGATGATTATCCGGCCGGTATGTGGATCAAAGCACTTGTATCTAGCGTGGTCGGGAGGGTAGCCCAGGAACACACATGCACGTGAGCGAGGGGAAAGCTTGTTGGGGGCTGTAGCTGTAGTGTTAGGATAACAGAGGCTGCCAAACACACAAAGGTGGGAGTAGGAGGGGGTCTTGCCGTATAGGAGCTCAAATGGCGTGATGTGTTGACGTGGCCGGCATGGACGTAGGTTTAAGAGGTAGGTCGTGGTGGCTAGGGCGTCTGGCCAAAATTTCGTGGGCATAGAGGAATGAAACAGGAGACTGTGAAGGCCTTCAGTTAAAGTCCGTATGATCCGCTCGGCACGACCATTCTGTTGAGATGTGTAGGGGCAAGTGAGATGGAAGACAATGCCGTGATTAGTGAGAAAATTACGAAACGCCTTGTTATTAAATTCACGGCCATTATCAGTATGAATGGTGAGAATAGGTCGTTGGAATTGTCGGAGAGGAAACGTCCACGCAAAGTGAGTTCAATCATCAAGAACAACCAGAAAGTATTGGAAGCCAGAGTTGCTAAGAACCGGCGATGTCCAAACATCACAATGTATTGTATGAAAGGGAAACGGTGCAATGGTAAATGATTCATTAAAGGGCAAGCGTACATGTTTGGCAAGCTGACATGCATGGCAAGTATGAGAGGTAGCTTTATTACAATGGAAATCAAAACTGTCTAAAACATGTGATAATGCAGCACGTCCAGGATGGCCAAGCCTTTCGTGCCATAGATCGGCAGTGATGGCAACAAAGGCAGTGGGAGAAGCAGCTGCAGCCGAGTGGAGAGGATAAAGATCGCCGCTGCTATTACATCGGAGCACCACCGTCCCAGTGCGAAGGTCCTTAACAAAGAAACCAAAGGGGTCAAACGTCACAGAGACAAAGTTTTCACGTGTAAGAGCACGAACAGAGATCAAATTCTTAACAAGAGAAGGGGAGATGAGAATGTGGCTAAGAGAGAGAGGATTAGAGGTAGTGGCGATGGACAAGGAGCCAGTATGGGTGATGGGAAGGGGAGCACCGTTTCCGACGAGTATATGTGAGGGGGAGGAGGAGGGCTTGACATCCGAGATCATACCAGGGTTTGCTGCCATGTGCGACGACGCCCCGGTGTCGAGGATCCAGTCGCCACCGCCAGCATAGGGCTGCTGCTGCATGGCGAGGAGGGCGGCCTGCAACGCGCAGGTGTCCCATGGAGGTGGTGCAGCGGTCGATGGAGGAGGCACGGCGGGCAGGCCGCCGCCATAGGCAGTCGCGGTGAGCCCCATCGGAGGACGAGGTCCGAGCAGACCGGCGCTTGGGGGCCGCGCCATCATAGGCCATGCCTGAAACATGCCGGTCCACGGGTTGATGCCGGCGCCGCTGTAAGCGGGTGGACGCTGCATATACGCCGAGGGGGAGGGCGCGCCTTGCGGCGGTGGAGCCCCGCCGGATCTGCCATGGCCACCACCGTTGCCGCCTTTGCGGCGCTTGCGGCCGCGCTGTCCGCCGCCCTGGATGTCGTTGCCGCCCTGCCCGCCGTGGCCGCCGGCGCCACTGGACGGAGGAGGGACGGGAGGCGGAGGAGCTGGGCTAGGCGTGGAGATTGGAGGAGGCATAGGGCAGCCGGCGGAGAGAGCCGTGGCCGACTCATGGGACGCCGCATGATCGATATGGCGCTCTTCCTGGAGGAGGTAAGTCCGCGCCTGCAGGAACGTCGACAGCTTGCTGTCGTCGTACGTCATCGTAGAGATGGCGTGGGCGAACTTGTTGGAGAGCCCACGGAGCATGTTGGAGATGAGGCCGCGGTCGGTCACCGGCATTCCGCAGTCGAAGAGCGTGTCGGCGAGCGTCTGGAGGCGGGTGAAGTAATCCGTGATAGAGAGATCATTTTGATGCAGGCCGTGGAACTCCTCTAGTGCGAGAATACCCTGCTGATTCCGGTTGGAGAGGAAGAGCTGCCGGATCGCCGTCCAGAGCGTGTACGCCGTGGGGTTCCGGTGGTTGACCACGCCCCGAACTTGGCCGGAGATGGAGCCGAGAAGCCACCGGATGATACACCAGTCGATCTGCGTCCAGACGGCGTCGGTGAGCCGGTTCCGGGCGTCGACGGTGCCATTGACATGGTCCTGAATATTGTAGGACATGAGAAGGGCATGGAGGAAGGAGCTCCACGTGGTGTAGTTCGGGGGGTGCAGCTCTAGAGTGACGGGCATGGTTGAGGCGATGTTGAGAGAGAGGATGAGGTGGAGAGGCACGGAGGGGCCGGGGGAGGATGGCTCGCCGAAGGGGTTTGTGCCGGGGCCGGAGCCGGCGGAGGAGAGGTCAGAGAGATCCATCGATGAGCGGAAGCGAGGAAGAAGATCGTGGAAGTATCTGATACCATGTAGAGACTAAACAGGAGGTTTGGGATCGAACACTTGCTTGTATTGATCTGTTGCTCAAGATACATACAGAGTCCAACGTACACACGCATATCTCTAACCAACTAACAGACTAACTAGACAACCCTAGATGCTAGGAAGAGGCATGCAAGGCATGCCGGTCGTGGTTAGTTGGCGACGTGCATGGGCCTGTAGACCCGTTCCAACACTACCCTATTGTTGGGAACCACAATCCTTTATCCTTTGCTTATAGGTATTGTTCAGGAATGTTTTTTCCTGATATATACATGAAGCAAAAGAAATTAGTTTGATATGCATCTAGAAGTGCAATTCACCCCTAAAGCATGTCTATTAGTTCTTTATTTTCATTTTCTGAGGACAAAGCGCCTTTCAAGAGCGAAGCATGGCCTTGAGGCCGAACTGTTTAAGGTATGTTTTGTGATTGAACCGTTAACATTTGAGACTGCACCAACTAATCCATGAGGCCGACCTGTTTAAGGTACTAGTCCATGAGGGCGACTTGTTTAAGGTTTCCCAGCTTGGCTTGGTCATCCAATCTGCTAGGATGTGAGCTCATGTGGATGCCTGATGGGCTACATGCATGCCGCTTGAAACCGTCACTCATGTTGCTCAGATTAAGGTCATTTGAAGTGTGAGTACTTCACAGACTAGCAAAATTTGCACCACTATATGGATTTGACTCCGGGATAAAGATACCGCTCCGTGTGAAGATCATACTAGATGTGAGCAAATGAAGATAACACAATGTGTCCCACACGCCAGTCTGGTAGCAGGAACATTCACGATACCTTACAATCCTAGCTATGTCAGTGTAGACTCTTGGTGACCTGGATGTTGGTGAATGAGAATTGGACTGTGCATGACATGGATAAGAGAATGTGTGTAGGCTATATATCAAGATAACTTAACTAGTCGGCATTAGCGTTGCTTCTTAATGGCACATACATGTGGTGCGGGTACGCCCCATGTACGATTTATATATGGAGAAACATGTGTGCTAAGTGTTGATTGATATTAGTATGCAACAGAGTAGAAGAACATACTTACATTCATGGCACCATAGAAATCAAGCATTTCTGACTAGCGTTTGTCATATGGATAAATGCCTAAACAATTATATATACATCCTCTCGACTCTAGAGAAAATCCGAATTTTATTTTAAATGCTCAAAACCAAGGGAAACCCCCACCTCAAATAAATTTATTGATCACAAAAACATTGCAATGTAAAGTGGAATTTACTGGAAAAAATGTGTCAAGTGATTAAGGTCAACCATAGTTGTGAATAAGAGGCACCAATCAGTTAGGACAAAAATAGTGGACAATGATCAATTAAGGCAAGATGTAACTAATATTACAAATCTTATTTTAATCATGCATTTAGAAGAATTGTAGAGAGAGATATGTAGGAGGAATTGCATGATGTATCACTTGATAGAAATTAAAACATAAAAAACTTGAAACAGCTGGTTGGTGGAGTTAATTGTACATCCTCATATCGATTTTCAATACATATGTTTCTTTGCATCAAAATCTGCCAGTGATGCGTGCTATTCATAGTACTACGCCGGCATGATAATCAAGATATGACTAGATTGAATCCAGAGTCGCCCCAACTAGCGACCCACATACTAACTTGTGTTGTGTTTAATTCTTTGAGATTGATGATCAGACAGGGGACCTAGATCTGTCGCCACAACACATCTATCACGAACAAAACTCAAGGATGGGACAAAACAACTGCATTAGTACCAATAATCTTATACAACTTGGGAATACAAAGCGTTTTGAGGTGAGAAATTAGAAAAACAGCAGGGGGAGGTACACGGAGTGGGAGATGGGGAACGGAGAAGGGACGAGAAGATGAAGATGATTCACTAATTCAATCGATGGCCTCCTCCTGTGCTCCCTAGGTTGCATATGTGTTTGACCTAGCCTCAAATGACCAGCCCATCTAGAAGCCTAGGCCCAGGCTACAAACATACAATGACAGACCATAGTGTGGGTGTTACAATATCATGACTCCTGAATATCATGCCATCAGAGATCACACTCTAATAGTTTCGTTCCAATATATATTGCATCGCCACATTTTTGTTCACTCAACCGACGTTCTTTATTCATGTGCGGTATTTTGCTTTTGAACAGATGCACTTAAGCAGTTAAGCTAACATGTATTGTTTCCTTTACTACATCTATCACCATGCTCCTGTCTTTCAGGAAATACTGGCAGAAAAAAGTGGCCTCAAAGTTGAGTCCGTTCAATACTCATTCTGGCAATGCCAAGCTCAAGTACGAGTTACTCCACTGGTTAAGTGATTATAATTTCACTCTACAAGGCATCCCTGGATGCCCACAATGCTTTCCAGGACTACCATAGCACGTATATTTCTAATGCCTCACAATCCTATCTACATGTATCTTATAATACCCAACTGGTTGCGAAACCAATTTCTATCTTTCATATGCATTACCTATCTGTCATGGAAGAACAAGGTACGTGGGGGGATTTATAGAGCTGGACCATGGAGCCGTGCCATGCCAATATTATGCATGTGCTCATCTTAAAGACCTTTTTCTTCTCTCAAACTATGGTCACGTGCTTTTGTTTTTCCTGTTTTTTTTTCGCTATGTTGGTTGAAAACATTGCCACTTTTTTTTTCTGATAAAGCTATTCCCTCCGATTCATATTTATTGTCGCAACTTTAGTAAAGCTGCAACAACAATATGGATTGGAGTGAGTAATATTTATAGTGATAGATGACACATACACGCAGGGCAAAGAAAAACCCCCAGGCATGCTGGAGTACACGACAACCGCACACAGGCTTCTGTATAGCATGCCGCAGCTATAGTGAAGCAGGCCCCGGTCTGGCTTAAACCTGCCTCCTCCCCTGCATAAACATTTTTGAAACCTTAAGTGTGGGCCAGCCCAAAACACACATGCATTTCGTCCATGGTCAGTTGGTCACTACATGTACATATACTTGAAGGAATCTAAATGATCTCCATGTCTACTGGCCGGTGATCACTGGCAAAAGATGCAATGATATATATGTACACAATTGAGCCCAATAAGATTACAAACTGGTCTATGGACTTCGGTGCTTAGAGTTTAGCTGCAGGCTTCAGTGGCTGATTATAATGGAGCATTAAAACAACTGTAATGTGTTGCACTTGGCTTAAGCCTAACTAGTATATTCCCGGTGATGACGCGGAACAAGAGGCCGCTTGTGGTGGCGTCATCTATTGCAGATCTATCACTGGTGTCTACTTGTGAGGATGGCGCGGGGCTGCCGAAGCGTCCGTACTCAGCATACTGCCAGTTTCAGTGACCTTCCTCCCTCACCAATGACTTCTTCATGTGTGTGATCTGTTGGTATCATGGAGTGTGGAGACGACAACACAAAGGGATTTCGATTTGGTGGTGCTTCTCAAGTACCTGGTCTCAAGCTCTACCGGAAACCCTAGTTTTTACCGTTGTTGGCCATATCATGGCAATGGCGATGTCTTTGCATCGTTACCTTGTTAAAGGCGTTGCTTGGACTTTACTCGGACTTGATCTTCAGAGTGAAGACTACAATATGTACTTTCGGTGGTTGGATCCGGCAGCGGTGGCGTGTATGCCTCGTTCCCTTTGGAAAGGCGTTGTTGTCGAAGAATCTCACTCGTAATACTTGTGTTGTCAAGAGATGGTTGATAACGATCATAGCTGATGTTCTTTGTCGATCGTTGTTTGATCGCTTCGGGTTTTTTCTTTTTCTACTGCCTTTCCATAGCTTCTGTCTTGTGTGACTTCGCTCTTGCAAGTGTGTTTAGTATGCGTGTGTCCGCATTGGTTGTGTGTATCTTTTTTTTTTGCCGGTGTAAAAAAAGATGCACACAGCCAACATGCATCCTACCTATGGGGGGAGGCAGGGTGTGTGCTCACTATGTTTGTAACCCCTTGATGCTCCAAAATCCACCATTTGTCCAAAAACAACTAATGTTTTTAGTTTTAGTTAAAAACATATTATTTTTTTACTAGTGATAGAAACCTCTTAAAATAAGCGTGTTTACAAGTTTAACGAGTCATGGACTTGTTCTGATAACGACTTTAAACTTGAAAGGACTCAGACACGTTAGGTGAGAGTAACGAGTGACTCCCATTCTGCTGTATTACGTCATCTATGGAAATCCTGTATCTAGTAATGCCAATCCTTTATCCTTTGTTTCGGACAATTTGATCTTCTCGACAAACACATGAAGCAATTATTTTAGCCTGACATGCTGCAGCAAGTTTAGTTACCTTTCCTGAAATTTAGCATGTTTCTTGTTTTTTATTCTGGAACAGAAAAATGAGATTGAAAGGCTAAAAATGTGATATGTTGGTGCATGGCCGTACCTCACTCCACTCGCCTAGTTCGAAAACCCTCACCCGGATTGTTTTGATGGATGCACTATGGCCTGGATGTGTGCATCACAATCACGCATAGGCCGGGACAATAGAAAAAACTCCGGCTGGTTTTGCTGTAACCCGCACTACATGTACACAATATTGAATCTTGATGCCTTTGAAGCAGTCACAGTTTGAGCAACATCGACCAATACAAGAGCTTGGACAACATGGCTAGCTCATCCAGTCTCGCGGACTATGTGGTCATGCAACAACCTGATTTGCAGTGCATGCTTGTATCTTGAAACCAACCTTCTGGCATGATGCGCTTTGTCGTGAATGAGTATGAGGGCCATGTGTACCACTCTGGGTGAAGCTCCGACAAGATGTGAGCGGATGAGGATCGGTAGCACTATGTGCATGTTGCAGGTAGTGTAGCAGGAACATTGCCAATACCTCACATTCCTAGCTATGTAGCCATGTAGGTGTAGACCTCTTGTTGGCGGGGATGTTGGGGAATGAGGATGGGATGGTCCATGCCATGGAAAAGGAGAAGAGGAAACCTGTAGGCCATATATCAAGAGAACTACAGTGGGCTGCATTAATTTTTATACACATGATGCATTTGTGCCTTCTGTAGGATTTATATACGGATATCGGGTGATATGTATGGTACTGCTTATTGATACGGTAATATATGTGTAGCAGAGGTAAACTTACTGATAGTTGTCACGTGGAGGTATGTGGAAATGAATCTATCTTCTTGATTAAATAAAGGCAAAAGATTTGCTTCGTCTATTAATTAGAGTTTTAGAGAGCAGTGACATAGGTTTAAAGAAAAAGATGCCTATTTACTAACCTGGCATGATATCTATCATTTTTAAGAAGTTGCTCCCCATTACTCCCTATTCTCTCATCATGCACACTGCCCACATCAGCGATGTACCACGTCGTTGCAAGTTGTCCACATCATCAAATAGGTCCCACATACAAAAACGATTTCTCCCTATCTCTGTAGGCACGGGCCACACAGCTGCGATGTGCGCGTGAAACTGACACAGATCGACACGGAGAATTAGTGCCAAGCGATCACGCAACCAGTTACTGTATATCCAAGCGCATGCATGTCTATACTTAATTCGTTGCTGTGAATTACTATTGCCTAAACCCATGCATGCAGATACTTATGGCTCAATTGGATCATGCCATCCCAATCTCACCCGTAACATTTATTTCCGATTGCGTTATCATCTCCATCGTCTCACTCTCCTTGCATTCCGTCTCCTCCACATTTTCTCTTTCTCTTCGTTTTCTGCGTCCATATCCACTCCCAAAAATAAATCAACGCTTGGTCTGGATTCACTTCAGAAATATATAGCCAACCATTGCAGATCAAATTAAAACACCTCACCCTTTAGAGCATCTCCAGCCGCGTCCCCAACAGGCCCTCCCCAGGCGTTTTTTCCGCGCCGACGCTGAAAAAATGGCCCAGTCGTCCCCCCAGAAACCCGTTTTTCGCCGGCTCGGGCCGAAATTGGTGGCGGCGGACCCAGGCAGAACCCGGCGCCCTGGGGGGCGCTTGGGGCGCCGGCACAAGCGAAAAGGGGCGTGTGGGTCCGTCCTGTCGGCGAGTCGAGCGCCTCTTCCCGCCGTTTCTTCCCGCTTTTCCCCCACTTCCCTCCCATTTGCCCCTTTCCTCCCGCCATTCTCCCTCCTGCTCGCCTCCCAGCTGCCCGTCATGCCGCCGAAGAAGTACGCCGTCCCCCGCGCCGCGGCCGCAACTACCGCCTCCGTCGCCGCGCCGAAGAAGAGGAAGCCGAGGGCGCCGCCGTCCAAGCCGTCGGGCATGTCGAACGCCGAATGGAGGGTGGAAGTACTGCGACGGGAGGCCGTCTCCGCCGACCGGCAGAACAGGGCCCTCACCAAGAAGGCCCATGACAACGCGGCGCGCGCGGCTGCGGGCGCCGCTGCCGCTGCCGCTGACTAGGCCGAGGGCGAGGCGGCTCGGGCGGGGATGATGAATCCCCCCGGCAACCACACGCAGTACGTGCCCTGGGGGTCGCCTGGCTACGCCGACGGGGACGCACACGGTGGGTTCAACTCCAACGTCGCCTTCCCCTATGGCCACCCGGCCCAGCGCACGCCCTCGCCCGCCTTCGCCGGCGTGCAGTACCCTCCATACAACTACTCGCCGCCCGCGTACGCGTCATCCCCGACGCCCCCTCTTCATCATTGCGCGCTTCCCTTCTCTCACCGCGGCGGCGCCGACGAGACCGACGCCGACCTGGACGAGATAATCGTGGAAGGTTCGGCCGCGGCCGCCGCGTCCCCCGGGTTCACCGCGGACGAGGCAGTGGATCTCAGCGGCGGCATGGAGGGCAAGCTCGTCTACGTCTACGGCGATGAGGAACAGGAGGAGCAGGACGAGGAGGACGAGGAGGAGCCGGCGAGGGGCCGCAAGAAGAAGAAGGCGTCGGCCAGGCCATAGCCGCGCATCAAGTGGGTGTCCAAAGTGGAGGAATGCCTCGCCGAGGCATGGAAAGTCGTCTGCCTCGACCCGACCACCGGCGCGAACCAGAGCCTCGAGACGTACTGGGCGCGCATCAAGGCCGAGTTTGACGAGCGCAAGCTCGTCGAACCCTACTTCAAAGGCGTCTACATGCAGCGCAGGGCGAAGGCGATGGCGAACCATTGGGGGCGTATCCATGGGGCGTGCAACAAATGGCACGGGATCGTCGAGGAGGTCGCCGGTCGCCCGGAGAGCGGCGCCAGCATGGAGGATCAGGTATGCCACGCAGTTCACCCGCCTCTTTTCGCCGTTCACAAGCTGACTGTTTGTTCGTCCCCGCGCAATTGCTGCGCATGTTCAGCCTGTACCGGCAGGGCAACAACGACGCCGAGTTCTAATACCTCCACGTCTACAAGCGCATCAACAAGTGCGACAAGTGGGCGGAAGTCCGGCGCACCATCGAGAAGGCCAAGGAGACCTACAAGTCTGACGCCCCGACTCCGGGCGCGTCAGATGGGCGGCCGGACGGCAATAAAGGTGCCAAGAAGGGGAAACACGCCGACGCGGCCACAGCTCGCGTGCAGGAGTCCATCCAGCACTGCCTCGCCGACGCACAGGTCCGGACCGCCCTTCGTGAAGAGAAGACCGAGGCGCGTTGGTCAGCATTGATGTCGACCAGCGCCGTCAAGCTCGACCTACTCCGGACCAACGTCGCCGCGAAGAAGAGGAACACTGACCTGGTTTTCCTGCTCGGCGGGGCTGACATGCTCCAGAGCACTAACGAGGCGGTCAAGGCGTGGTACATGGCGCATGTCGGCCTCATCCTGGACCAGCTTCCCTCGGCGACACCGCCCATGCCGCCCACGCCCACGACGCCCGCGCACACGCCGCCGCCGCCGCCAAGCCCGACCGCTGATGATGCCGAGATTGCCCGCAGCACAGAAGCCACGCCACCAAGCACAGAGCACGAGGCCCCGTCAAGCCGCGCACGACAACTCCGGCTGCGCGATTCCGTCGCCGTGCCGAGACTGCCTGCTTTTTTGTACGCCGAACATTTAACTCATCCGGCCGCCGATCGCCCCTTGATCGCCGGATTGTGGCGTCTATTTTGGGCGCGGGAACGACTATGTTTGAATTTTGCCGTGGCTTGGGGGGGGGGGGGCTGGGGGCGTCACTGGGAGCTAGGCCGGCCTCAGGGGCCGAACTAGCGCCGGCTCGCCCCTAGGACCAAAATTATGAACAATGATCAATTACGGCAAGATGCAACCAATATTACTAAAGATTAGACTAATCTTGGACTAAGAAGAATTGACGGGAGAGATGCCAGGGACGCCGCACCATCGGGAGGGATGCCACGCCGTCGAGCTAGCAGGGCGTCAGGGGAAGGCGCTAGGGACGGAAGTGACCTGCTGCCCTACTGTGCTATTGAGGAGAAGGAGTCCCGCCTCCCACCTCGCAGAACAGGTGACGAGCAGCCCTGCCGCCGCCAACGCTACGAGGACTTTGCCCGATGGCGAGGGGAAGGGAACCCCTAGGCGGCGGCGGTGGCGCCCTCCCGGGTAGCCGCAGGGGGGGGGGGGGGGGGGGCACGGGAGTCATGGGAGGCTCCAAAAAGGTAGTTTTCACTGGCAGATCAGGACTTGGGAATGACCTGGAGCATCATTCCATCTTCGTCCAAAGCTTGCCGTGGTGGCCTCCCAAATAGCAGAATTGCCTTGTAACTAACGAGCGACTCGTTTGACTTGCAGGTTTCCCCGTTTCCTAACACCACACTCTGTGACAATCCTATTGTTGGAATTGGCAGTCCTTCATCCTTTGTTTATTAACTTATTATGTAGTAATGTTTATGGCAATTTGCTCCTGATATATACGTGACACAATTACTTAAGCCACACATGCATGCATTAGGAAGTTTAAGTAACCTTTGCTAAATTAGTCAAGCAAGTATCTGGGCGACTAGGGCGTGACCCCCCTCACGCTGCCGGTGTACCCACCTCCTATCCCTCCCTCGCTCGCCGCCGCATGGGACTGGCGCCGGGGACTGCGGCGGCGGGGCCTTTGCTGCTCCGCCTAGTGCTGGAGAGCGATTGGATCCGGTGAGGCCCCTCCATGCTGTGGCGAGCAGCGGAGCTGGCGTGGTGCCGGTGGTCTGGTCGGACGACTGACGGATCTTCGGTGGACCAGGGCCTGGCGTGGCTGCTCTGGCGGCCGGCAGCGCCAGATCTGGCTGCTATTCTCTGGCACTGATTGGTGGGGTTCTCCTGCGGGTTCCTGGCGATGCCGGCGTGGTTGCCGGGACCCTTGCCGCAGGTGAAGCTGGAGACCCAGATTGGGGGAAACACCTTGGTCGGCCCAGGTCGGCCGCGCCGCTTTTCTTCTTTGGAGACGTCAGTCTACGTCTACTCCTCCAGCCCCCTCCTACCTGCCTCTCAGGTGAAAACCCTAACTCCGGTGGGCGGCGGCGGCGTCCTTCACGCCGTGACCTTCCTGAAGCCGTCGCCTTAAGGGTTGAGTGCTGGTGGGCACTGTGTGGGTCCTTGACGGTTGCTGGCGATGGACGCTGCTTCGTGGGGAACTCTAGGATCTGGTCTTCCAGATCGGACGATGGCGGTACTGCGGTGTCATTTCTCTCTTGGGAGCATCGTTTATGGAGCAGCGCTGGAAGACAGTGGCAGGAGGTGGAGCGGTTTCGTCTTGTACGGAGCCTTGGTGGGGCTGTCAAGTCATGCCTGGCCGACAGGTGCTATACTGAGTCATACCTGGTTGGCAGGTGCTACGCACGGCAGATCTTTCTAGAGCCTTTGCGTCTGGACGGACGAGCTCAGGGCGGTGGGGCCGTTGGGCGCTGTGCTGGCGTCGCGGATGTCCGGGCTGGCAATCATGATGTGGATCTCTCTCCTGAAGATGGGTCAGTGACCCGATGAGGATGGCGGCTTTTGAAACGTGTGCATGTGGTGTGTGCATTAGGTCTGCTGCACCGGTTGTTAGTCCCGATAGGTTATGTGGATGGATTGTCGACGACACTGGTTTTAGATATGTCGAGTGAGAGCACTTCACATTATCGAATTTGTAGGTGTGGGTCGTGGATTCGGGTGGATTGATATATATTCATGTCAGACCTTTGCGAAATAATTAATAAAGATGGATGCATGCATCGGTTGATGCAGAGGCTGGGGGTTTAACCTGATATAGTATCACTTTTATAACAAAAGCGTCGACTGTTTAAGGTGCTCTCGTCTGCGCTCGATTAGATGAATTAATGTGACATGTCAATCTGTGAGAGGCCGTCTATACACTACTCTTGCAGCAAGAGGAGACCATGTCTGGGTTTAATGATTGGATAAGTGCGGCGAGTTGTGGTTCTCTGCGCCAGCTAAACTACAGGTGCTCACCACATAATGCAGGGCTGCCAATGCATGCCCTCGTACCATCACTGGATGTATTGCGGTGCGGGGAATCGACATACTTAGCAATAGACCCGAGCAACTTTCACCCCGATCTGGATACGAATATTGGATTACGATAGCATTCCCTGTGACTCAGGACAGGTGTGAGCAAATGAAGATAACCCAGTCTATGCGGCTATCCACAACTGTAGGGGGGACATTCCCAATACCTCACAATCCTAGCTAGCACGCCGGTGTGGACCTCATGTTTGCTGGGATGCTGGAGAATGGTAATCGGACCGTGCATGCCATGGGTAGTGGCTTATATATCAGGAGAACTTGTCTGGTCATCATTAATTCTTTTCGGTACATATGTTGGGTGTGACAACTTGTATGTGCATTACTGTGGTTTGATACGGTAGTATGTAGCAAGGGCCATGTACATATTTTCATTGTATAGCACCACGCATGAACATTTCCAATTAGTGTTTGTCACATGACTTGTGTTGATATATACTATCAAGCCTTATCATGTATTGCACTGCTCTTGTCCTCTGTGCCCAAGTGTCACATCTGAGAGTTCGTTAATTGATTGCGGCATGTTAATAAATTTTATTTTTGTAAACTTTTACTCCTCTAAAAATGGTCGTTCCTAACCGATCCCCTAAACTTAGCGCGGTAAGATTTTGCTTTTGCCAAAAAGTTTCAATTCTAGTTTACATAGTACATTTCAACTATATATTTGCATGCATACTAAATCCAAACATAATAATTAAGGTTCATTGAATTCATCAATATTACAAATTTATAGTTTATAAACCAAATTATTCAAACTCTTAGTTGCGAACGACAATTACAAAGTCATCGTCAACTTCCTCCTCCTCCGATGTCAGAGAGTCCTTGAAGATTATCTCTCTGAGCCTCTTCATCTTCAATTTAAATGACTCGGTTCAATTCAATTGGCAACTGAAAAAACAAGACATAAAAGAAAGAAAAAATCACATAGGCAAACCCTCGAATACTTGCAAGGAGGAGGAGGTGTCACGGCTGGCCGGTGACGTTGAGCCGATAATAACGGCCGGCATGGCATAGAGATGGACGGCAGAAGACGGTGAGGTGCCGGTGAGGCTACAAGGAAAAATATCTGAGCCGTTTTTCGGGGACAGGATCTATGTAGTGGTGGTGGCGGTGGTGTTTGAGCTCGATTTAAGCGACCAGCTCGGACTGGGGCAGAAGGACGGCGAGGCAAGGGAGGCGGTGGTTAATCGCCGGCAGCAGCGTTGGTTGGAGGCTGAGTAAATTTAGGAGTCCGTGGTGCCGAGGAGTATAATTTATTCTCCAACAACGGTTATATGAGTTCAACTAGGTGGCGGTTAGAGGAGCAAACTGGAATTTGTACTCCACTAATTGGTTACAGGGGATCAGTTAGAGTTGCCCTAACATATCAGTATGCATAATTCTTATCATGACTAATGAGCTCATGTCAGTGTTTTTTTAAGTTGCAACATGTAGCCATAATACATGAATATCGTAGCATTGAAAGTTGAGTGAAAAATAGACTGCAACGTTTGAGCTAGCAGTGATAAGGTAGACTTTAGACCCCACCATGGCTCCGGCAAATCAAAGCATGCCATAATGATGAAGCATGGTGCATCAATCGATCACCTTCGGTAAGATTCCTCCCCAGCCAGTCTTATCGTATATACTCAATGATTATACGTGATTAGCTTACAAGGGAAGTGCACCCAACAAGGAGTTGTAATGAGCATCCTTGCTGTGACTAATCTCCGTGTAGTCCCTGCCATTGTATTCCACTCGAGGTGGTAAATCACTGATCAGTCAATCAAAGAGCACCGCCACATTTTGGTGGCCTCGTGCGCGATCGAGCTCACCAGTATGGGACATGCATGTCGGCGCCGCCCCCTCACTGCGCCACTTCTTCTTCTACCTCTCGTTGCCTCACACAACTCTCTCATGTCTCTCAATCTACTCTTTTCGGTGGTTTCTCTCACAGCACAAGAACACACACACACACACAACGCATGAACCAAGGAAGAGGAACAGCTTTTTCACAAACATTTCCTGGGTCACCACCGTGGCTACATGTTTTTCTCCAGCCCTCATGGCCAATTTCTCATTACTCAATATGACATATACAGAAGGACCTAGGCACGCATGCCATGTGCACTCACGCCCCTACGCCCACCTCCTAGACTTGTGGCTGCGGTGGACTCGGCCAGCCGGCTCAACTAGCATACACGCCATGCAACTAACAGCCCATGCATGCGCTCGCCACAGGAAGCGAAGTTCCTGGCGATTAGGTTTAGCGCGTCGCCGCCGCCGGCGGCGGCCGCTAATCCTGTGGGCTGTGGCCTTCTCGTGAGGCTAGCTTGATGTACTGACGAGGTACTCCCTTCTCAGTTTTCTGTCCCCTAGCAGAGGAAGCTAGGGTTTGATGTCCTCCGGCGGCTCCGCTGACCGTGAGTTCTCTTTGTTAATCACCGCCGTAAAGTGGAGATCTACTGTCCTCCGGCGGCTGCGCCGACCGAGAGTTTCTTCATTGTCGAATACCGGGTGTACGGTCTCCTCATCGCAGGCAGACCGGTCGTCATGAAAGTCTTGAGTTGGAATTGTCGCGGGCTTGGGAACGCCGCGGCAGTTCGAGCTCTACTGGATGTCCAGCGAGCATGCAACTCTGAGGTGATGTTTTTGTCAGAGACACATCTTGAAAGTTATCCATCGGAGTGTTTGAGGAAGAGATTGCACATGGACCAGAAGTTTGTGTGCCCTGGAGATGGTAGAAAGGGAGGACTGATCTTGTTTTGGAAAAAAGGAAATCAAAGTGCAGCGTCTGAACCTAGACCCGATGTATATAGACGTGACAGTGGAAGACTCAAATAGCTTGGTGCGGAGACTTACGGGCATGTGTGGTGAATTTAGATGGGAAAACGAGTACAAAACCTGGGATCGCATGCGCCATCTCCATCATGCTCACAATCTTCCCTGGTTGCTGATTGGGGACTTAAACGAAATTCAGTTTCTACACAAAAAAGAGGGTGGGAATCCACGCCCACAACAGTATATGCATGCATTTCAAATTGCTATTGATGATTGTGAGCTAAGGGATATGGGTTTTTTGGGTGATAAATTCACATGGCATCGAGGACGGATCCGAGAACGACTAGACAGGGGTTTGGTGAATGAAGCATGGGCGAATCTTTTCCCCATGGCAGCTTTGGAAAACTTACAGTACAACCACTCGGATCATAGACCATTGTTGGTCAACACTGAACACTATACTGTGCCCGTTCATGACGATGCAAGACAATTGAGATTTGAGTCGAGGTGGTTGCGAGAAGCAAAGTTCAGTGATACTGTAATAGATGCTTGGCAGAAAGTAGGATCGGACCCTACAACCAATTCGGTTTATGAGAAGTTAAATCGCATGCATGCGATGTTCCATGATTGGGACCAGAGGGTTTTGAAGAAACCTAAACAGTGCCTCCGTAAGGCGCAGCGTGATCTTGAGAGGGTGATGAGAGGCCCAATTAATGACGACAATGAAGAAGCGCGCAAAGAGCTTTCAAACCTGATTGAATACCTACTAGAACTTGAAGAAATTCATATGATGCAAATGTCACGTATTTCGTGGCTGAAAAATGGTGATAGAAATACGGGCTTCTTTCAAGCCTATGCTTCGGCAAGGAGAAAAAGAAATTTTATCAAAAAGTTGAAAGACTCGGATGGAAATTGGATGGAAGGTACAACGAAACTAAACCCGCATATTCAGAGTTACTTCTCCAACCTTTTTACGTCGGAGGTACAGTACACCGATCCATCTATTCTTTCTAAGGTCAATTCCAAAGTTACAGCTCAGATGAACAGCATGTTATTAGCTCCATATACTCCGGATGATGTTCGTAAAGCTGTTTTTAGCATCGGTGATCTTAAGGCACCAGGGCCTGATGGCCTCCATGCAGTATTTTTCAAAAAATACTGGCATATATTAGGGGAGGAGATAACCAAAGAAGTTCTTATTGCAATTAATTCAAGGCAGATCCCAGCTGAATGGAATGATACAACGATTTTTTTTGATTCCTAAAGTTGAATCTCCAGAGATGGTAACCCAGTTCAGACCCATTAGCCTTTGCAATATTTTGTACAAGATTATATCAAAGATGCTTGTTGCTCGGCTGAAAACAATTCTTCCTGATATTATTTCTCCAACCCAAAGTGCCTTTGTTCCTGGGAGGCTCATTACCGATAACATTCTCATCGCTTATGAATGTATTCATAAAATAAAAAATAAAAGAGTGGGCCAATCAGGTCTATGTGCAGTCAAGTTCGATATGCATAAAGCATATGATCGAGTAGAATGGGTGTTTCTAAGGAATATGATGTTGAAGCTGGGATTTCATGAAAGTTTTGTGGAAATGATGATTGGCTTGTGTTGGATCCGTAAGATACAAAGTAAGTTACAATTCACAAGAAACTGAGATATTCATACCTACTAGAGGAATTAGGCAGGGAGACCCCCTTTCTCCCTATCTATTTCTCCTTTGTGCAGAAGGTCTTTCTAGTCTATTGCAGTATGAAGAAGAAGCTGGTGGCATTGAGGGAATTAAAGTGTGCAGGAGTGCACCGTCAGTCTCACACCTTTTATTTGCTGAGTATTCTTTGATTCTCATGAGCGCGGGTGTTTTAAATGTAGCTTCCTTACAGCAAGTGCTAGATACCTATTGCCAAAATTCTGGACAATTGGTAAGTTTGGCAAAGTCTAGTGTTTCTTTCAGTCCTAATACCAGTGCAGTTTCAAGATCTGAAGTTTGCCAACAATTACATATTGATACTGAGGCATTATCTGATAAGTACCTAGGCCTTCCGGCTATGGTAGGAGCTGATCGTAGTGACTGTTTCAAGACTTCATTGAAAGGATTAAACAAAGAATCCAAGGATGGACGGAAAAACAATTATCTGTTGGAGGTAAAGAAATTCTTCTTAAAGCTGTGGCACAAGCTATTCCTGTTTTTGCTATGTCTGTCTTTTGTCTACCAAAAGGTATTTGCAAGGAAATCATATATATTATTGCTAGTTTCCGGCGGGGAGATGATGAGGAAAATAAGAAAATGCATTGGTATCCTTGGTGGAAATTATGTTACCCAAAGAGTGAAGGTGGTATGGGCTTCAGAGATCTATACTCGTTTAATTTGGCATTGCTAGCTAAGCAATGTTGGAGACTTATTACTTCACCTGAGTCACTTTGTGCACGAGTTCTTAAGGCAAAATACTTTCCAAATGGAGGCCTCTTACAAGCATCTCTAAAAAATGGAGCTTCGTTCACTTGGCAAAGCATTATGAAAGGTCTAAAGTGTTCAAAAAAGGCTATATTTGGAGAGTGGGCAATGGGAATGAAATCAACATATGGTCAAATCCATGGATTCCTTCTAGTCCCAACAGAATGATCATCACGCCCAGAGGTCAAACAGTCGTGTCGGTGGTGAGTGACTTGATTGATCCTCACACAGGACTTTGGGACGAGCAACTCATTAATATGATTTTTAATCCCGTCGATGCTCGAAGGATTCTGCAAATCCCCTTAAGTCTGCATGCATTTGACGATTTCATCGCATGGCACCCCGATAAAAAAGGGATGTTCTCCGTTCGAACAACATATAGAATCCAATGGTTACATAAATTTGGGGCGCATGCAAATGACATCAGTCGACCCGGAGGTTCTGCTACTCCAGCGGTATGGAGTACATTATGGAAGCTACAAATTCCACGTAAAGTTTCAATATTTTGCTGGCGTTTACTACACGGAATTCTGCCCCTAAAAGGTATACTCGCTAATAGACACATTGGGACAATTGGAGGGTGCCCAATTTGCCACAAGAGCTCTGAAGATATTCGTCATCTATTCTTCACGTGTATTCATTCAAGAGGTATGTGGAGCCGACTTGGATTGACAGATTTTATCAACACCGCAACAAATGTTGATAGATCCGGGTCGGTTATTATGGAGTATATCTTGTCTATTGATGAAACGCCACTACCTCTAATGCCGACATTGGAGATTAAACAGGTTGTAGTGGTGGGGTGTTGGTACCTTTGGTGGACATGCTGCCTTTTAACACATAATGAGAGTTGCCCGCCGATGGTAAGATGGCCTTTGTCGGTCTTGGCAATTACAAGCAACTATCAACGAGCCATGGCGAAGATAGTTGTGATAGAAGAGGAAAGATGGTTGAAGCCAGACCCAAAGTTCATCAAACTTAATGTGGACGTGGCCTTTTTTGCGGAGCTAGGAGTTGGAGCTACGGCAGCAATTATTAGAGATGAACGAGGTATTTTCCTTGCAGCTCAATGTAAGTTTATCCCATATACAGCGGATGCAATGACATCAGAGGCAATGGTGATGAGAGACGGACTGAACTTGGCAAATAGCCTAGGGTTCCAGCGAGTTGAAGCGGAATCCGACTCTCTAACGGTGATCAACTGCTGCTCCGGTCAGAGTACTTGGTGGGACGCGGCGGCAGCGATATTCACGGAATGTGTGGACATCTCTACCTTGATTGGGAAGGTCATCTTTAAGCATTGTTTTCGATCAGCAAATCAAGCGGCGCATGTGCTAGCTAATTTTAGTTATTGTAATAAACTTTCTTCTAGTTGGACTGATGAGCCTCCAGATTGTCTGGTGAGCAAGCTCATAGACGATGTATCTTTATGCATTAATCATTAAAGCCAGCCATGATGGCCTTCCCTCAAAAAAAAAACAGCCCATGCATGCACTAACAACTTGATCAACTAACTTGCCGATTCTCCTACACCTGATTTGTCCAGCCGCTCCAACGCCTTGTGCCTGCTTGCCGCATCTCACGGCAGGGCTGCATCACACCTTGCACGTCTGCGTGGCACAGCAGATAGAATCTCACCTCCCTTGGGCGCTCAGCCGAAACTCCGCCAGACAACTTCCTATCCTACGCTACATCAGGACTAGATTATTTCTAACAATGCACATCATATGTCTTGCTTCCTTTCCTCTGAACATTGCGTTGCCATGTAAGTTTATAGGTGGTTGAGAGATGCAGCACCGGTTATGTCATAAGCTGTATATTACACCACAAACAAAGGAAAGAGCGAGAAGGCAGGTCAACGTACAATAAGGCAACATGGAGGTAAACTTAGAGGTCATTGTATAGTCCAACAAGAGCACTGCCAAAACCACTGAAAACGGATAACGCAGGGAGCCATCATCAAGGAGCTGCATGCCAAGGCTGAGAATTTGGATGGTATTTTCCCATGGCGAGCTCATTGTCCTTGGCGAGGTGAGAATGACGGCGGAGAAGACCATGGCCCAACGACCATGCGCACAAAGAGAGTGAGTGCCAATTCACCACCGAGTAGAACTTGATGACACAACCGTAATTTTGATATTTTTGTGGAAGTCTCCAAATTTCGTTGATGGGACAGTGGAACAAACCTAAATTTTCCTATTAAAAGACGGCCACATCCTCTATTGTTTGAAAACAGGCAAGTCTTTGTGCGCTCACGGTGGCGGCAGATATGTCTATCCGACTACAGGTTCGGTCTTGTCATGCAGAGACTCATGATGCATGGCTACAGTTTATTTGTCAAGTGGATAAACAACATGATTAAAACTTCAACATGCGTGCGGGTGTCTACCCATTAGTTCAGTCAGGCTTCTTGTATTGGCCAGCTTCAGTTCGTGGCGCGGGTTTCCGTCAGAAACCATTCAATATGCTGCGAATAAGCGTCTCAGGGCCTACACCGTAACTTCGTGTCGTTAATCTCAGCTACAAACTTCTTTCCCCAAACCTCGCAGTCCTATATCAATATACCACGCATCTTATTGCAGGGGCAGATCTTGCATGCATATAATGGTGGAAACAAGCTTGATGCCCATGCATGTCGATACAAACTGTTTTTCCCTTGTTTGTACAGGAAGAAGCTTGGTTCCTCTGGTGATATATATATTTATGTGCAGTGAAAGCAGGAAATATGCTAGAATATCTGAAGTTGCTGACCCGTTCCCATCATTGATTGCGACTATGGCCATGTCATGTTCTATCTAAGTTTGATGTTCCCCATATGTCCTAACCATATTTAAAATGCATTCATGTTCAGTTGTACAGTGTCACAAGTGTCGTAGCCATGCACTGTGACACTATTACTCTCCCATATATCCTGTCCACATGGAAAGGCATCCAGCCTCAGTTGTACACTATTTTCTTTACTGAAAAATGAAGAACCGAGATGAAAAATGCTTGCTGTAAGGCTTGATGTTAATTTTGCAAACTGAATTTGTGAGGATCATCAGATGAATGCAAATTATTATAGGATATGATGATCACTCGTTTATAACACATCAGTATGCATAATCCTTGTTACGAGCTCAAGTCAGTTTTTTTAAGTCGGAAGATGCAGCCAAAATGCAGGTATATCCTAGAAACTTATACTTCCATGCATGTTGATATCTACAGCTAGCAGCAATGAGAGAGACTTTAGACCCTGCCATGGTGCCGGCAATGTAATCACGCTGTGGTCATGATCGAGGATGGCGCTCCCCCGGTATGCAAAACAACGCGTAGATCACCTTCAGCACGATTCTTCCCAATCCAGTTTTACATATAACATATATACTCAACGATTCCATCCTTAGCTTTCAAGGGAAGTGGACTAGCCATACTCATAACGACGACAAAAAAGGGCTCCCTCGCTTTATATGGAGTATAAAGCAATCACCGGGCAAAAACACAAGTTCAAGACGAGCAAACATTCCAGAGTACAGGAACCAAAGTGCGAGAAGAGGAAAATAAAAAAGTCTAGCTGGGGGCAAACACGTAATACCCCTAAAACGATAAATAGAAGGCACGCTAATCCGGCTCAGGCGGAGGTGGGGGAGTTGGAGGTGCATGACGCGAGGCGGAGGAACGAAGCTCGGCGATGATCCTGTCGATGTTGTCTCAAGGATGTCGCTTGCTAAGCGGTCTCTAGAGCTATAAGACACCACACAATTTAATGATTGCATCAGTTGCACGTGCGGTAACCACATGTCCAATCACCAACTTATTGCGGACGTTCCATAGCGTCCAGACAAGAACACCCACAACTACTGAAAGGGTAAGCCGCGAGGGTGGGTGGAAACTAAGGACTTCCTGGAACATGTCCGGTAGGTTATTGTGGCACCAAATACCACCCACCGCCTCCCTAAGGCAGCTCCAGAGAAAAAAAGCTGAAGGGCACGCGAAGAAAATGTGGTTGAAACTTTCGGAGTCTCACACAGGGGACATACCCCATCACTAGGCCCGTTTCGCTTTAGCATGTCAATACCAGATGGGACACACCCACGGACCAATTGTCAAAGAAAGATTCCAATTTTCATAGGCAACTTCATCTCCCGAAGGAGATCTGATTCATCCGGCCCAGGGATGACCGCAATGGCCTTATACAAGGGTCTAGCAGAAAACAATCCACTCGGCTACAGGTGCTAAGAGATGGAATCCTGCTCGGGCGAGGGCATAGGAACTGCCACGCATTTGGCGAGCTCCTCCCATTGGTCGCATTGCGGGGGATCAAAGGTGCGCCTAAAGGCCAGGTTGTCGAGGTTGGCAAGGGCAGCCTCTACCGAAATGTCGGGGATGGTGCAAATGTTGAATAATAACTAGAAGCTCGAGGTGAACAGCCACTGCCCTACCAACGGTGTAGCGAGAATAAGGTGCTGACTTCGGATCCAACCGTGATTGAGGAACCAATATGAAGCACGGGAAGGAGTTGGATTATAGATTGCCAGAATAGGAACCCTCCTGCTCACCGGGCAGAAGCAAGAGGCTAGCCGAGCAAGTACTTTGCCGGATGATGTCCAGCCACAACCCGCCTTCTCCCGCGGCAACCCTCCAAAGTCATTTGGAGAGAAGGGTGATGTTCATGCGTTTGGAGGAAATGACCCCCAGACACCGGTGGTCCCTGGGCTTGCAAACCTCCCTCCATTTAAGCATGTGATATTTTGGTTTATCACCCTTGCCCACCCAAAAGAACTGGGGCTGGTATTTGGCTATGTCATGGTGTAGGGATTCATGCAAACTATAGAATCCCATGGATGAGTTAATCAGCACTACTCTGGCCGCTTTGAAGAGCCACCATCCTTGGCAAGGTTCCATAACTATGTTGGACCTTGGTAACTGTAGGGCGAAGGTCTTTCTCTAGGATATGGAAATCACTAATCGGCATGCCATGATAAGTCGTCGGGAAGGAGCCTAACCGGCCATACTCATAACAAGGACTTGTGATCTACATCCTTATTGTGACTAATCTTCATGTAATCCTCGCCATGTCATTCCACTCGAGGTGGTGAACCACTGGTCAGTGATCCACAGAGCACTGCCGCATTCCAGTGGTCTAGCAATCGGGCTCACCAGTAAGGTGCATGCTCATCCTGCGTCTTGCTTCCTTTTGTTTTGGCCTTATCTTGCCTCCACTACTTGTTGTGCAGCCAATGATGTATTTCCCAAGCACACTACAGATGCAATGCCCGTGGTAACTCCGCCACCATAGTATCGCAATCGTGATCGACACATCAGAGCTCACCACTCGGCAACAAGGTCCCATGTTTGCATAATCATCTCGTCTTACATGCAACCACTTAGGCTTGGAAATGTATTCTTCGGCACTAAAATCATAATCACGAGTGTTTTATTATATGCTTACTTTTCCTTTTTAGTTGTGAATTACACCAATTAATTGATTGTACGTTGTTGTTTCTTCGCTCAAAATATGGATAATGGCTTTGCAAAGCCATTTGAGTTCCCAAGACCTCATAATAATCCTACTTGAACTATACACTCCATTTGGTGTGGACATATAGACCTTAAAATAAATACATGCATATACGTACAAGATGGAACGAGTCACTAGATTTTCGTCATTGCCATTAGATAAAACTAGTCTTTCTGGTCTCTGATCTTACATACGATGATGTATCGTGCTTCATAGTAAGGGCATCTTCAGTGCTGACCATTAAACCTTCCGCAACAGTTTGAATCGTGTTGTCTGGATCGCGGAAGCAATCTAACGCCGACATGTATTAGTACGCAGGGAAGTCCGGACGCGATTTCTCCCGCAAATCAAAAACAAAAGTGGGGGAGGTTCATGGGAGTCCGAACCAATACCAAGCCTCCTTCTGACCACCCTGGCCCACGAAAACCCCTCCCCCCCTCCCATGCGCTCATCCCGCCCGGCGAAAGCTGCCCACATTCATGCCGCTATAGAGCGCACCACTCCGCATTGGAGGCGGCTCAGGGCGGACGTGACCTCTCTCCGCCTCCGTCATGGAAGCCGCCGGCCAAGGGCGCCGCCCGCTGCATGCCCGACAAAACACGCCTCCTTGCCACATTCGAATGCCTTCATTAAACCCGCGTGGGACTCGAGAAACCTACTCCACCCACACGTCCGTTCATGAGTGGGTCGGCATTAAACACAATGCCGGCCGAGCTCCTACCATCTGCCCTATATTTAAACTAGGCCAGACGTCGGGGAAGAATCGCACCCCTCCGCTGCTCCCCCATCTCCTTCACCACTCTTCTGATGGCTTTCGAAGAGCAGTTCTCTGGCATACAAGACAGCTGGGTGGCACGCCAAGCCCGCCGAATACGAGTGTGGTAGCTCGCTGCTCCACCTCCCTCGCCTAGCCCAATGGAGCTAGTTGCGCCCCCCCCCCCCCCCCCCCCCGCCCAAGCTGGCGCGTGGTACAACAACTCACCCCTCCAGGCCTTCTCGATGAGGAGTGGCGAGTTGCTCCACACCGGCAAGGCCGTCATCGCTGTTGTCAACGATACCGCCGCCTACCGCGCCTCCCGTGTTTGCGACCGCGCCTCCGGTTCCTGCGGTGGTGCCATGCAGGAAGAGACAAAAAGTTGGGTGCGCGAAGAGCGATGAGTCAGTGGCCAGTGCATCTGCCTCCGCCACCATCATCGAGGAGAAGTAGAACACGGGAGACCGCTGCCCCTTGGGTCCCATGAAGAGCGCCGCTTGAGGCGACGCCCACGTAAACAGTCTGTGTCTTGCCCGGTTCTTCTCTTGCGAGGTCCTCCGTCGGTCCCACATTGGCTCCACGGAAGCGTAGGTGCTGCCTTCCCCTCCCACTGAATCATCTGCCGGGGGTTACACTTCGATGAGTGGAGGGGAAGCGACCCATCCTTTACGCGGAAGCATATACCTCCGGGGCTCCCGGCAGTCCAATGATCGGGCTGGCGGACATGAGGGAGACAAAGAGATATGCGGGAAGCCATTTAGATTGGTATTATTATACCTCCAGAGCCGGACTAGCACAGCTTAGTTGATGTAAATTTAATAAAATATGTCAAGTTTATATGAAAATACGACATTTTTATATGAAATCCGTAATGTTTATATGAAATCCTCCCGTGTTTGCACGAATTTCATCTGGTTAATTTAAGTTGTTATGAAAATGTATGCGGCTAGCGTTGGATGACGCCCTCCCACATCCGTGTCTGTGGACTGAACCATCCTATCCATGGACGGATGCTGGAGAATTTTTGCGGGTTGCCGTTGGAGATGCGGTAAGCACTCCCTTTCTTCCAGAACTGGAGAGGAGATAAAAAGTAAGCTCTTGTTTGCACATAAGGATACGAAGTGCCACTTCTTAATTATCTAACTACCTTCTCTTTGTATTTCTCTAAATGCACCATGTGCATTACTAGAGTTTTCCACCTCACGCGCTCTTGCTTTAGAGGCGAACCGACCGTCACTCGACCGAGGTGTTAGAGCTAGATGATTGCCTTTTTGACTTGGTACTGTTACTAGTAAGTATGCACGTGCACGCACGTCGTGTTAGAATTACATTTTCATTTAGATACAGCGATACTTAATCTTACATGAGCAATGATTTAGCATATATTCAAACGTACTATGCGAATTTAATTCTTGATGAGACTTAAAGCAGACTTGCCTAAAGCATATTGAGATTAAATCCGGCACCAGCACTCAGAAATCAAGAATCTTAATTAATAGCCGTAACATTCCTCCCTTGCTGAGCCCATACGACCAGTTTTTTTGGCGATTGGATTGTAAAGAAAATATGGAGTGACCATTCTGGGAGAAACTGGGGAGGGGGCGATTCTGGGAGAATCGGCCAAAAGAACTGGCCCAATACCTATTCACACCCAGACACCTCTATGGAGCACATCGGATCATCACAATGACCAAAAAACGTATAAATAGGTAGAATCAATCAAAATATATTTATGACGGTATTTACTCTGGCTACAATTCACCAGCATTTAGCTATTGAGATCATCGCATGTGTTGCGTAAAACACCATCTCCATATATAGCTCAGTGTTCTCCTTGACACCGATCTATCGGCCTAATCCTCTTCTTCCTCATCATTTAGCTCATAGAATATAGTTTCTCTTTTCCGGCTACATGTTGGTTCTGATCAAAAGAAGCAATTAGAAAAAAAAAATGTTAGCTCAAATACATGTTATAGCAAATATATTTCAGAGAAAACTAAGACCGCGTTAACAATTAAAAGTGTAAAGATAAATTTTTTGAGGGTAATAAAGAGAGAGAATGCTAGAGGATTATTTCTAGTTAGGGGGCATCCACACCGCCCCAGCAAGGCCAGGTAATCTCCAAGAATGGAGCTCACCAGCAAGGCTAGCTCTCCCTCCTTGGGCACCTTCACCTTCCCTTCATCCTCCTCTACCCCCCACCCCGGATTCCACTCGCCGTTGACGTCTCCCTCCTGCAGCATCTACTGGACTGGGGAGTCTCAAGGCATGCTGCTGCCCTCTTGCCCACTACATGTTCGAGGAAATACACAAATACTACACTATGCGTGCACAAATACTCAAATTCATATGGATATACAAATACTTTGATAGCACTAAAAATATTACAAATCGACCTAAATTTAAATGAATTTCAAGCAACGCTGTAATTTAGCATCATATGCATAGTGAAGACACCTAATTATTTAGTACTCTCTTAAGAGCGTTCAGACACTACCTTAGTGATCTATAAACGTTCTTATATTTTCTTACGGAAAAAGAGGGAGTATGTCTTAATACACTTATCAGTTCTTGTACAACATCAAGGATGCATGTTGTCTGCGGCCTAAATTTAAATGAGTTTCAAGCAACGCTGTAATTTAGCATCATATGCATAGTGAAGATACCTAATTATTTAGTACTCCCTTCTGAGCGTTTAGTGATCTAAAAGCTCTTATATTTGTTTACGGAGGGAGTATGTCTTAATACACTAATCAGTTCTTGTACAACATCAAGGATGCATGTTGTCTGCGGCTTCATTATCAATTCATAGTGACAATTCGTACAAACTCACTTGAAATGTTAGCAAATTAAAGTACATTTTAGTATAAAGGAACGTATCCAGCCTATATAAATATCACGAATAGAGAATCAACCATTGCAAGCCCACAAAATATTGAATTTATAAAAAGAATTCCAAGTGAAAACAAGCTTTAATAAAAATAGCTCCATCAATGGCTATCCTTCAAGTACAACCATGATCACTTGATCAATCACTTACTTTCAGATTTTTTTTCTATTCTGATTCATCACCTCAGAACAAGCACATAATTCCAACATACGTGACACTTATGAAATGAGGCAAAGTAGCATAATAATATTTTACCAGCTTCTTGTTTGTGAAAGAGTACAAAGTCCTAATGTTAGCTGATGGATGCAAGTCCAAAAATCAATCACAAAATTGATTTTGAACAAAAGGGCCTGATGCCAACTTTCTTATAGGCAGACATTACGACAAGTGAATGCTATGGAGACATTAAGGCTTGCAACTTTTCTAAAGCTTGGCATGTAACTGTCGGCTGCTAAAAATGGCTCAGTAGTCCAGTACAAATAATTATATTGTCATCAAGTCTTGATAGATTATTTACAACAGCAGCACTATTAAAGAAACTTGCAGCCTGCGGTTCAGCAAATGATCTAATTTACTGTAACTCGTATATCTTTTGTGACTGATCTCTCTCTATCTTACGCTGAGATGATCAAAATTACAGAAACAACATCAAATCTAATTTTGGTTTCGATCGGACACCACTAAACGATCTCCAGCAAGGATAGCTAGGATTGGGTTTATAACCACAAATATTGGAACAATGACTGAAAACAAAAGAGGTGAGGGGAATTTGCATTACCAGAATCAAAAGCCTAAGGAGGCGTGGCAGCGGCGAGCTGCTGCTCAGATGATCTAGGATACAACGTCGTGCGGACTCAGTCGTTGGCGTGACGCCGGCGTCATAGCGATGGTTGGGATGTTGGCGGCAGATGCGGCGTCCAAGCAATTGGTGACAGGATGAGAAGAGGCGTGTGCGGCATCAGTCAATATCCCGATATACCCAGTTCGATTGCATCTTAGGCTAGCAGTCTTACACTAACCTCAGTATGAAGAGGTGTGTACCGCTACATCTGAAGCCGCCTTCCGTTGCAGCATGTTCTCCTGCATGACTCTATTTGGCCTTCTCACTTGTACCCAACACTTTTCTTCTCCTTCTCTCCCTATCAGAAAAAACACCACAAGGATATCAACAAAAAAATTGATTGAATCAGCAGGAAAAATTTATTGTTAATTCATCATAGTCAGAATTGAAACTGTACCACTACCATAGAAGTCAGAAATTTGCAAATAAAGTTTGTAAGGAAGGATAATTGGAATATTAGCGATGTGACAGCGGAATAATTAGAAGTTATGGACCAAGGATAATCCAAATCGACCTTCAACAGTTCGTCCTATACTCCTATTCACCTCTGAATTCATACTCCAAATTTTCCAGGCGGGGATCCTGACAAAAAAGGCCAAACACACGGAGGCAAATCAAGTAAAGGCACATAAATAAGTATTGACTCGGCTACTCAGTTTTCAGAAAGCAACTCGTCTGAGGAATTTCAGAGAACACCTAATAATCGTCTCAACTAAAAAACGGTCTTCCCGTCACCCTGTAAACAATCGCCACTCAAAGGTTTCGACATCATGCTGACAATTGGCAGATTCAGAATTTCTAGAGAACAAGAAGTTTGCAAAATATAGTTTAATGGACATGAACGTTCATGAGAGCAGTCAAACTATGAATTAGTTCTACTATTAGGAATCAACATATAGGATTTGAAAGGTGGTCTTGCGTCGATGTCGACCGCGGTAGCTTATGAAAAGGGAACGGGAGAAGCATGGAGAGGAGATGGAGGAAATCGCCGTACTAACAAGAACTCATGTATAGGCCTCGTCACTTTGATGGTGGAGCAGGACGCCCAAGGCGGAAGGGCAGCCTGGTGGCTGTGATGGTGGAGCAGGTACGCCGGAGGTTGTAGGGCCGCGGGCGACCGCGCGCGGGCTCAGCGGGTGGGCGGCCTGGTCGCTGTGATGATGTACCGGGGACGCCGGAGGCGGGAGGGCGGCTGGCGGCCACAGGTGGGCTCATCGGTGGGGCGGCGCCGCAACCTGGTGAAGTGGCAGCGGGCGGTGGCGACGGAGACCCTCGCTCGCATCTATGGGGCAGCAGAGGAGGGAGGCAGGCGGCAACGGCGGCATGTACTCACCGTCCGGGTGGGAGTAGAGGAGGAGCGGACGATGGTGACTGAGACCCTCGCTCGTGTCCGTGGGGTAGCAGAAGAGGAGCGGGCGGTGGCGACGGCGATCTGCGGTCGTGCCCATGGGAGAGCAGAGGAGGAGCGGAGGGCGGCGGCGACAGTGATCTGCGGTACTGCCCATGGGATAGCAGAGGAGGAGCACATGACGGCGGCGACGGCGATCTGCTGTCATGCCCATGGAACAGCAGAGGAGGAGCGGAGGGCGGCGTCGGGGATCCGTGCTCGCATTCGTGGAGGCGTAGAGGAGGAGCAGCAAGCGGTTGTGAGGGAAGAGAGAAAAATTATGGGATACTAATCCCACTAATTGAGATAGAGATTAGTTAGTTTCCAGGATTCAAATAAATTGCGTTTTTTTACCGAACAGATGCGGGTGCAGGCGAGGATGGGCAGAGTTTTCGTTCGTCCTAACAATGTTCTCTTGTTTAATAATAGTGTAGATACTCAGAGCTTCGTGTGCGGTTGGCAAACAGCCAAAGTCTCTGTGGGTGAGTATGTGTGCCAGCAGTACCGAACACGCCAGCTGCTTGTACTGGCAAGCTTCCATCCTTCACGTGAGCTCACCTCTGAAGGTAATGTGCATGCACCGAATCGGCGTCTCAGGTCTACACTGTAACTTTGTGTACTTAATCTCGACGGGGTCGACAGTTAGGGCATCTCCAGCCGCGCCCCCAACAGGCTCCTCCAGGCCACTTATTCGGCGCCGGCGCCGAAAAAATGGCCCAGTCGCGCCCCCAGGACGCCGAAAATCGCCGGTTCGGACCTTTTTTCCGCCCGGCGGTCACAGGCCGAACCCGGCGCGCTGGGGAGCCGTTGGGGGCTCCGGCGCTAGGGAAAAGCACGCCTGGCCCACACCGACAGGGGAAAAGTCAAGGTTTTCTTCCCCCCGACTCGCCTCGCACCCCCGCGCCCTCGGCCACCACTAGCTATATCCCGGCGACGGCCGCCGGCCTACTCCGCTAGATAGCCATTCCCCGCCGGAAAATAGCAGCGCTTCGCCGCGGCAGCCCCTCCCGCAGCAGCTGGGCGTTTCCGGCTGCGGAGGCGCGGTTTAACGGCGGTACACGCCCACCGAGCGCAAGGTGTTCGGCGTTTTGACTGTGTCAGTGATGGACTCGTATGAGGAGGAAGAGCTCGCCACGCTGCTGGAGGAGGAAGCCGCGGCCGACGTCCAGGAAGAAGAGCATCTGATGGTGCTCGCCGCCCTCGCCCAGCTGCTGGCGAGCAATGAAAAGCCGCGTCGAGGTGGCTCGGCGCCGGGGCGGGTGAAAGCAAAGAACCTGCATCGTCTGCACGGCTACTGCATGCTCTACTCCGACTACTTCGCCGATGCTCCACTTCATGGCGAGAGAACATTTCGGCGCCGTTATCGGATGAGCCGAAAGCTCTTCCTCAGGATTGTGAATTCCATCCGGGAGTTCGACAACTACTTCAAGTGCAAGATGGATTGCACTAGCGCTCTTGGATTCACCTCCATCCAGAAGTGCACGACAGCGAGGAGGATGCTTGCATATGGAGCTCCCAGTGATTCACTCGACGACTATGGGTGCATGGCCGAGTCCACCAGCATAGAGTGTTTCTACAAGTTCTGTCGGGCAGTGGTGGCAGTGTTTGGGCCACAATACTTGAGAACACCCAATGCGGAAGACACTGCTCGGATCCTAACCCAGAATGCAGCAAGAGGATTTCCTGGGATGCTTGGAAGCATCGACTGCATGCATTGGAAATGGAAGAACTGCCCATTTGGTTGACAGGGGATGTACAAAGGCGCCAAAGGCGGTTGCAGTGTGGTGCTTGAGGCGGTAGCCTCACAGGACCTCTGGATTTGGCACTCCTTCTTTGGTATGCCAGGAACTCACAATGACATCAACGTGTTGCAGTGCTCTCCTGTTTTTGCCAAGCTCGTTGAGGGCCACCATTCTCCTCCGGTGAACTTCGAGATCAATGGGCACCAATACAACAAGGGGTACTATCTAGCTGACGGCATCTATCCGAGATGGTCGACATTTGTGAAGACGATCTCAAACCCTGTGGCAGGAGGCAAGAACGCCTGGTTTGCGAAGGTTCAGGAGGCTTGCAGGAAGGATGTCGAGCGGGCATTTGGTGTGCTCCAATCTCGATTCGCTGTTGTTCGGTACCCCGCTCAGACCTGGTCGAAAGATCAAATGTGGGAGATCATGACTTGTTGTGTCATCTTGCACAACATGATCATCGAGAGCGAGCAAGAAGACCCAGTGTTTGACACTGAACCATACTACAGGCAGGGTCCTCTAGCCGAAGTTGATCACCAGCTACAGGCAACTTGGACTGCCTATCTCAGTATGCGTCAGGAGATCCGAGACCCACAGATGCATCATCAACTGCAGAAAGATCTGATTGAGCACCTATGGAGGCTCAAGGGGGACGCCGCGTGATGAAATACGAGTTTTTATTTGTTGAACTATATAATTTGTATTGAACTATTTGTTGCTGTTGTATTTTGTTGAAGTATTTGATTTTTCTGTGATGAAATATGTGTGTGTTGATAATTGAACGCCGAAACCACGCCGAATATGAGCCTATTCTCGCCCATATGGGCCGTTTATTCGCCGAAATTGGGCTGCAAAGTGGGCCAATTTCGACGCCTGGGGGCGACGACTGGGCGCAAAACCGCCCCCAGCGCCGAGTGTATCGCCGGCTCGCCCCCAGGCGGCGCTTTTAGACGCCCCCTGGGGGGCCAACGGCTGGAGATGCCCTTAGCAACTTGTTTCCCAGAGCCTCGCAATCCTATATCACCCACCCAATGGTACGGTGAGACCTTTAATCCATATCTCAAGGTGGAAACTAGTAGTTAGCTTGTTTGTACCGGTTCAAGCTTGTTGCCCTTGGTGATGTATAGTATATTTATATGTAATGAAGTTGGACATGTAATGGCCACGTGCGTAATAAGAAGCTTGCTTTGTTTCCTTTTAAAGGAAATCTAATTTATATTAGATCAATTATTATAAGACATCGGATAAATCAGATTACGATGCCACTGACTAGTTTTTCGACAAAGGTGAATTTTATGTCCTCAAAATGAAGCATCAAAGAAGATACATAACATAATAAGCACACCCGGCTTCTGCATAGTTAGGATGCAAATAGCCAACAACAACTCATACACACACAAACACGAAAACACACCAGCAACTAGCAAAGTCATATAAAATCAAAGGTATACGTATGCAAGGAAAAAAAATCGAATAACGCCCCAAAACCATCAGATCTAGGATCGGCAACCTACAACAAAGACCATATCCGCATCAATCATCTCATGGCACGACATAAAAGACGAGGTTCTTCTACAGAAATACGGGAGCGACACTCAAGCGTCGCCGTCACAGATCCAACCACAAGGCCAGGATTTAGGTTTTCACCCTTATATTCTTAAAATCTTCATTCTGTCATTTTTATGATATTATGTCCTGCAATTTTTCAGTTGCAAACGTTAAGGCGACCGCCTGTAGAAAATCCTCCATACTCTACCATATTATCTCGAGAGAATAAAGGAATGTTCTACTGAAGTCCATGATGCTCGAGATCAAAACCAGAAAGGAATAGAAGCTTGCAAATGTCACACTAGCATTAGAAATACCCTTCTCACAACTTGAAAACTATGATAAAACTACACCATTTTCTTTGTTAAACTACCAAGAAGCGGCATATACTTATGTGAAATTATATGGTTGCTAAATGTGTTGTTTTGTTTTTTGAATCCAAGTTTTGGACCGGTGGCAGACGCATCCAATTGGTCATTGTGCCACTGCAGTGTTGTTGGAGCCTGTGACATCCTGCAATGCAAGCACTTGTCCACATTCCATGGATGACATCACTGTTGATGAGCTTGCTTGGTGATAGTCTGGCAGGAAATGAGTGCTTTTTCCTTACGGGAAAAAGGCTCGCCTTTGTTATCATAACCAACACGAAACAACAAAATCTAACTGTTTCAACAAATCAAGCCCTGCAGGTAAAAGCAGAGTCCCAGTCCGAGTAAAGGAAGGAAAGATGGCCTAAATGCGACTGGCTTAGAGCTGATCAATACTCTAGGAGGATAATTTCATCTTGCACTAGCCGAGGAGAGATAGCCTCCATCCTCTGCCAGGCTCGCCATGGTGGCCTCCCAAGTAGAAGACTTGGCATGGATTGGGCAAGAGATCTCCCATTTCGCAACCTGTTTCTGAGCTCCAGTCACTCAACACAGTTTAGTTAGCACCGGCGAGGCCACATGCACAACATTTCTTTCAACATAACAACTAAGCAAGTTTTCTTATTTGTGATAGAAACATCTAAAATGAAGTGTGTTTAATGAGCTTAACAAGATATTGAACTTGTTTTGTTAGTGACATTATACTTCAAAGTACTCCGGCAGGCAAGGAGAATAACAAGTGACTCGCATGCTGCTGTTTGAATTAACGTCATCTGTGATAACGCTGTAGCTAGTAATGACAATCCTCTAACCTTTTAGGACAATATGATCTTCTTGACAAATACATGAAGCAATTATTTTAGGCAGACATGGTGAGCAAGTTTAATCACCTTTCCTAAATAAAGCTTGTCTCTCATATATTTTTTTCTAGACCAAAAAAAAGGCAGACCTGATGGCTGAGGACAGGACATCTTTGGGGAAGGCCGTACTTTGGTCCATTTCACTTTCTCCAAGCATGCCGAGCAAGGGAGCTTTGGTCCATTTCACGCACATTGTTTCGATGGATGCACTCCTGTCTGACTGTGTGCATCACAATAATGCAGGGCATGTCAACCCATTGAAAGAAAGAAAAGATACTCCGGCCGGTTTTGGGGCAACCGGCACTAGCACTTAGTAATTAATCTTGGTGGCTTTCAAGTACTCATGCTTTGAGGCAACATCGGCCAACACAAGAGCTAGACAACATGGTTAGCTCAGGACATGTGCAATGACCGATAACGTAGTCTTATTTAAACCCTCACATGTAATGTAGAAAAGACAATAAAATATGATGTACAATAAGTTATCTCTTAGTCTTATTTCTAATAAATTGATAGCCTCAAATATGTGTTGAGAGATATGCTTTCTAAGAGATCATCTCTTAAGAGAAGACAAACATTTTCTATTGGTTTCTCCGTCCTCCACATCAACATTTATTCAACATAATAATCCTAAAATAACACCATTCTACAAGCCCTGATCTAGTCTTGCGGACTACACGACCAAGCGACAGCCTATTTTGCAATGCATGCATGCGACTTGAAACCTTCCGACCTGATGCGGTGTGTCGGGATTGACTATGGGGTCTTTGTTTGCCACAAATGGGAGGTGGCTTACTTGGCAGGCCATATGTACTTGTACACCTATCTGGATTCGAGTTTAAGGTCACGATACAAATCCGTGTGAAGCTCCGCAAAGATGTGAGCATGTGAGGATAGCACTAAGTGCACGATGTAGGAATTGTAGAAGGAACATTCCCAATACCTCACATTCCTAGCTATGTTGGAGACTTAACTCTTTCCCCTCCCCCTAAAATGCTTCTGAAACTATTGTATTTCCGTTCATTTGCAATGGAAAGGGGTTATAGCCTGGTTTGAAAAAAAAATGTTGGAGACTTAAAGTAGACCTCGTGTTGACCAGGATGTTGGGGAACGGGAATGTGACCTTGCATGCCATGGAAAAGAGAAAGTGTGTGGGCTATATATAGAGAGAACTTCACTGGTTAGCATTCATTCTTTATGGTGCCTACTTATATACGGAGAAATATGTGAATTAACGGTGGTTTGAGATGGGTGCCAGTAAATGGTTGCATTGTTGGCGCCATAAAATTCAGCATTTCTGACTTCTGTTTGTCACAGGGATAAACACCTAATTATAAAATATTTTCTCAAAAAGGAGGATAACCTCCTACCTCTCCATTATTGATGTACATAATTATATATTATTTAATGTTAGAAATAGTACTAAACATGTAAACAGAATAATTTAGTTTTTAACAGGGGGAAGAACACCCCAAAGCCGTAATCCTCATGACAACATCCATAATGTATCACAAATCCTTTGACCTTCGAGCATAATTCCTCGGTTTGAAAACCTGTGGCCTAACAAAAGGCGCAAGACTCCAACACAATGCCTTCAAGTAGGAATCGTGGTTTCTATGCCAATTTTGGTTGGTCCAACTACATGTAAAACATGAGACTATCACCCTTGAAGTAAAACTTCGATCAAACACCATCAACAAGGAGTTTAATTAATTTTTTTAGAAAAGGAGGATTACCTCCGGCCTCTGCATCAGTCGATGCATGCAGCCATATTATTAAAAAGTGTAACCATGTCTTAGAATCCGAGGAAAAAAGAGAAAATAAATCCGTAAAGCGCCACTTCCGGCAAGAAAGCACCACATCCGGCGATAAAGAACAGGCTACGATGCCTACACACCTAGCCTAATATTAGCTCGCCATCCAAATCGGCTAAAGATAACCCATGCTACCATCTCCCAGCGGCTGCATCCAATAACCATAAGCTCCCCGTAGTCCGCATGAGTGAGTAACGACCACATATAGATCCATGTTGTAGCTCTGTAGATAACCTGCAAAAAATTAGTGAATCTTGTCCCATTAAAAATCATATCATTTCTAGTGTTCCATACAGCTCATAATAATGCACATATCCCTATCCAAATATGTTTAGCTATATGTATGTCTACTACATTAAGACACGTCCCAAATAATGATATATCGGACGCATGTGCTTCTTTGTCTAGCCAGAAGGACAAACCAAGAGTTTTCAGTAGGAGAGAATACAACCACGATGTAGCTATCCACTTCTCTACTGGCCAGCTCACACAAGCGTACCCAACTCCTACCACACATTTTTGCCAAAGGAGAATTTGTTGGGAGAGAAGACATTATAATGTCGCCTCGGTCCATAATGATGGTTTTAAAGCACAACACAACAACAAATAGCAATTCTGCCACCAGATGCGGCAGTTGAACACCACGATCTTCTAGGGACAAAATCCGTCCGGTTTAGGGCAAGATCCAACCAGGCATCACATGTGCTGCCCGCGAGCCTATAGAGTCGCGTCTCCACACGCAGTCGACCACCATGGCCATGCCATCAGAGTGCCTTCCCCGCCCCCAGTGCTGGTACTCATCGCCACCAAGCACCCTCCTGGCTGCGCCGTCGCACCGTGGTGGTGCCATCAGTTCAGGAGGGACAAAACACTCGGCTCCAAGACGAAGGTCTCGCTGCTGCCACAACCATGTAGTCACTGCCTGGTGGAGGCAAGTGGGAGATGCGGTAGAGGGAGAAGATATTGCTGCGACTACAATTCACCTCTCGAGCCACTGCTGAGGATGACAAAGTGGCACAACAACATTTTCGGATCAAGTAGTTAGTCACTTAGTTCTGGCTCTAGTTGATCCTAATTATTTGTAAACTGTTTAATTATCCTGAATTTCTATCTTCATTACTTCGTCTCTCCAAAATATTTATATGGCTTGATTAAGGCATGCGAAGAGCTCGTGTGCAGTTTTGTGGCAATGAAGCAGCCTTGTACTCAAACACTCTTGTGCCCTATTAAAAACTATGATTAATAAACTTTTCTGGAAACGTACAAATATCATGATGTTTTTTCCATTCAATGGTTAGGGCTAGCTCGTGTGAAGAATCAACACCAAGTAAGGACCTCGACATCTGCAAGTGTACACGCACACGCTAGCCTACTGTTGAAGTTGTCAGCCTTGCTCATGCGAATCAGGGTGCAGTGGAAGCGGGACGCCCGCGGTTCTGCGAAGCCCGCCCTACATAAGAAGTTAAGCAAGCCCGAGGTGTACGAGTTTTCATTTGTGGGTGGACTCAACGAGCGCTTGCTTTACCTACTAAGAAGCCCGCTTATTCCACGTAGCATGGCCATGAATTCCGTCTTCGCCGACGAACTGCTGCCGCTGCGCTCCTTACACGCTGCAAGACTACTGAGCCAGAGCACCCATGTACGCTCCATCGGAGCTGACAGAGAGGTGCTCGACGAACTGCGATGAAGAGACATGGTGTGCGCAAGACAAGAGCAGTCGCGGTTTAGAGAGCTGTGCGATGGAGTGGTTGTTTCTGGTGGACAAGACATTAATGGACAGCTTTGGGTCCTCTGGGATCACCTCATCGCTGGCTGCCTCCGCCTTGGCCTTCGCGTCCATGTACGAGTCCTGATCTGAACTGCTCGCTCCCTCACTCAATCGACCAGTCAGATGAAATGGTGCTGTGGGCAGTGGCAGGAGGCATTGGAATGGAGTAGCACAAGTAAAGAACGAGCTCAACTTCGGTCGGAACAGTCGACGATATTTTAGTGCATACATTCCTAATATCTCACAATCCTACACCTTATATCAATACATACAACCCCAGCATCCAGGTTTGGAAATGCCAACGGGAAGCATTAGCTTGCATGCAATGCCATGGACAGAACATGCGTGGGCCGGGTTAGCTTTCTCCCTCGTGGTGTGGCAGCGGCCTGGCTCATTTATAGAGCTTGGTATGGAGATCAATGTGTGTCATTATAATGTACCTATCTCTTTATTTTCTGAAACTATGATCAGGTACTCAATAACCTTACCTTTTCCAACCATCTGGACTGAACTCTCTTGGCCTAGTAATACTCTTGTCCATTTTTATAGCTTTGGTGGCCGTTTATTATATATAAACAGGTATCTCTCTTCATCACCTGATCATACATACTCTCCTAGAAAAACTCGCGCAAATTTACAATTTTTTTGGACAAAAGATCAACTTTTGTAGGGATGCATAGGGGTCACAATCATAAATGATAAATACGTGAACTTCTGAAGTATGATGGCTCGGCCAAACACACATGCATACCATAGTCCAAGGTCACTAGCATGTATGTCGCGTGAACACGATCAGGCATATCCTAACTGACGATAAACACCAATCAACATTGGTCATTGGTAAAGATAGATAAATGACGGTGTAGTTATTTGAAACTAAAGTTTGAAGTACAAGCGAGTGTAGTTGTTGACGTGACAACAGCTAGAGAAACCAGAAGTTGATAGCTGTCCTGAAAACTATGCAAACAGAACACCAAGACATAGAAAAATACAGAAAGGTCCTTAGGGGTCCTTGGACACGCCGAAAATAATGGCTGCAACCATCGCCAGATCCTGGGGCACATCATCCCCATAATAGTTTTCAGAGTTTATGAACAGGCCTGCTGCAAACAGCAAGCCATATGTCGTTGTGGCACGTCGACAGGGGAACATCACCGTGCTGACCTGGACCTGAATCCGCGACATCCCATCGGTAGTCTAGAAAGAACGCCAGGTCCACAACCATTGAACCATCAATCGCACTCGAGAAACATCTTATTGTCTTGGCCCCCGATGCAACTGCGAAGAACAACAATTTCCTCACCTCGACAGTCCTCTTTGTGGAAGTGCATGTTCTAGCCAACGCACCGAAAGACCGATTTGATGAAAGAGACTAAGCAATACATTTATAAATCAAAACTCCCCTCACGTGTGGCTCCCTCATGCCTAAACGTGAACCGAAAGGGTTGCAATTTAATTGTGCCAGACGGGTCTTGAACTCATGACCTCTTGGCTCTCATACCATGTATAAGTGCATGCTCTGACCAATGCAACCGAAAGATCGATCTGATGCAAGAGACTAGGCAATACATTTATATGTCAACACTCTCCATTGCAGTAAAGAAGCATATAGCCTCCTCTTTTCACTGTCTAGTTGGGGCGGTGGGATTAGGTGTTCTTTTCCAATAGAATCAGAAAACGAAAGAAACGGGACCACCACCGGATAAGCGGGCAGAGCATGTGGAAACTGTTGAGGCCACCGTCGATCATCTGAGGACCAAGCAATCACAAGAGCACGACGCCGAGATTTGTTAATGAGGTTCACCGATATGGCTATATCCCCGGAGCCTGACTATGGGCGCTTCTCCCCGTAACACCGCTACAATATCGCACCCAGTCGCCCTAGACGCTGGCACATGCCGCCGGCTTCCCCTGCGTTCCGGTGCTATTATGTTGGCATAGGTTACATCGTATGTTTACCCTTACTATATATGAGAGGCCTAGGATAAAAGTGTCCTACTCGGACATGACTCCACATCCTACCGAAACACAATGCTACTTAAAGTCCAACTATAACCTACCTTGTACACCTTATTCGACACAACTCTAACAAACTCCACCTTGCCGAATATTCTCCACCACCTTGGATACGTCAATGCGTCAAACATCCATGTACACTGAACTTGAGTTTATCCATGAGGACCGCTGCTACTCCAAAGACTCCATATGACTCCACCTGCTACTTGTATTCCCTTCTTTTCTTGACCACAGTTAACACTCGAGCCAAATTAATTTCCTTGTTACTCTAGTTTGTGCTCCCAACTTCCAGAGTATCCGTCCAGCGCCATCACACACTGATCACTAACCTGCGTGAAAGTGAACAACTCACATATTGGGTGTCACACAGAAGAGTTACCTAAATTCAACATCACCGCTTCTTTCTTGACCTCCTGTCTGAAACTTGAAGGAATTTCACCGTTGCATGTAGTCATCCCGAGTCAAATTCGCAGTTGTCTCACCACATGTATGACCACCAGAGCCCTAGCCCGTCTCCATGTTCCGTGCGTACCGCACGCCCCGCTGCTATCACTAGTAGAAAAGAGGGCTTTGGTCCAGGCCGGGTTAGCCCATTAGTCCCGGTTCAGGGGCCACGTGGGCCATTTGTCCCGGTTCGTTTGGATCTTTTAGTCCCGGTTGGTGCTACGAACCGGGACTAAAGGGTGTGATGCCCATTAGTACCGGTTCGTGGCACCAACCGGTACTAAAGGTTAGACCTTCAGTCCCGGTTCGAGCTACCAACCGGTACTAATAGGGTTTGAGGCATTAGTACCGGTTCATGGCACGAACCGGTACTAAAGGTCCCATTTTCAAACTCTACCCCCCCCCCCCCTCGCGCGTGGATCGCCTTTTCAGTTTTGAAAAAAATAAAAGAAAATGATGAAAATGTCAAAAAAATAAAAGAAAATAAGTTTTCCATGTGATATGTGGTCTAGTTGTTGGGAAATTTTGCAAATATGAATTTCGACTTTATATGCAAAATCTCTCTAGAATTTAGTAAAATGGGCATAACTTTTGCATACTAACTCGGATGAAAAAGTTTTTTATATGAAAAATCATCTACTCGAAAAGTTACCTCCAAATTTAATGGGAGGGAACCCCGTTAAACATTTTCAAAATTGCCAAGTGTTGACAATTGGCATGCTGCAATGTTGTTTACAGTGATTGTTGAACGTTAACTCAAGGTATCCTGCGTGGTTTGGACTTTGTGATGCTAATTATCCCTCATACCAGTTCATATGCCTTTAAAGTTGAAACCATATAAAATGTAGTGCACATTGATTTTCTTCGTGATACTTCACATCCCTTTGTTTTGGTGGTAGTACATTGTAGCATGTAGAAGTACGAGCTTTATTTTTGTATGATTCATGTTTTTATAGTTCCATACATGGTTATCTAATAACCTAGCCAAAGTTACGTGATGGTGTTATCCAGTTTATACATCAAATTCCCTTATTGTTCAAGAATAACAGGTGTTCCAGCAATATGACAACGAATCCGATTTGTATTATCTGTGGGAGATAGCCTGGTTATTGATACAATGCAACTTTACTGTGAACAAAAATGTTCCTTGAAAGTTGGTTGACACTTCCTGGATATTGATACAATGCAACTCTTCTGTATGGAAATTGCATATTAATTAGGTCTTTTTACTATACTTCCTATATACACCTAGTGACACTTCCTTGAAACTGAAGGAAATATTCTTTATATTGTAGCTCATGTTGATTTTTGTATGTAACACTACTTGGACTGTATGGCCTTTCTCTGATTTCTGTTTACGTTTCAAGGCCACATAGCAGACTTTCTTGCATAACATCGATAGTACTTCCTCCGTAATATACGATGTTTTCTGACATTGTCATGGACTCTAAAACGTCTTACGAAAAGTTATGGATGGAGGAGAAGGCTGCTACTTCTGTTAATCCCCAGTTTATTTCTTCAGATTACAATGATGCTATTGTATTATCCAGCCTTGTGTTATTTGCACATCCCTTCTCCATGCCAGTAAAATCAGTCACATTTTCAAGAAAATGAAGGAAATAGGCTTTTAATTGCAACTCATGCCAATGGACTTTGCAGTGAAGTACCACAGGTTGGGTGAGTTTGAAAAAAAAGTACCAGAGTATTTGGAAGTTGGTCTTGCCATATTTTTTGAGACATGCCTACTTGTTTGGAAAAACCTACTTTCTCAGGATATATATCACCATCCAGGATAGGTTTATTTTCTGTTGTCTTCTCGCTGAAGAATAGTGGAGATGCATGACTAGCTTGATGATTCACATATTTAAGGAGCAACAGTTGGTTTCATTGTGGGAAAAACAGTGGAAGTTAAGTTCTGTTGGTACTAGTTGTCTCATTCCATGGATATGACTGCAAACTGAATTCAACATGTACACGATTCTTCCCTTTACCACGTATGCAATTTCAACATAATGTACCGATTTCATCATGGGCACACATCCAGCGAGCAGTTGAACAAGGATGCTATGATCTACCGAAGAATCTGCCCTTTGTCAACTCTTTTCATTCAATAAAGATTTCAGGATCCGTATCAATGTGATTTTATACATACACCATAAGATGAAAAAAATAAAATGAGCAAGCAAACACTGAATAACTAATCAAATAATTATATATAAATTTCAATATTGTTTTCCGCAAAACGTATCAATAGGCGCGGCGTGTCGCCGTGCGGGCTATGCTAGTTAGTACTACAGGTCCACGGAAGGATAGATTGCTAGCTTGAGGCTAGCTTTACCCTAAGGGTGGTCTATCACAAGCCAGTGTTGCTTCATCGTCGTCTGTCGTCGGTCGTCGCCTGTCGCCGGAAAGTACTCGGCGTCAGGACTGGGCCAATAGCTAACACAAATCCTTTGACCTTCGAGCATAATTCCTCGGTCTGAAAACCTGTGGCCTAACAAAAGGCGCAAGACTCCAACACAATGCCTTCCAGTAGGAATCATGGTTTCTATGCCAATTTTGGTTGGTCCAACTACAAGTAAAACATGATACTATCACCCTGGAAGTAAAACTTCCATCAAACACCTTCAACAAGGAGTTTAATATTATTTTTAGAAAAGGAAGATTATCTCCGGCCTCTGCATCAGTCGATGCATGCAGCCATATTATTAGAAAGTGTAACCATGTCTTAAAATCCTCGGAAGCTCAAAATCCGAGAAAAAAAAGAGAAAATAAATCTGTAAAGTGCCACATCCGGCGAGAAAGCACCACATCCGGCGATAAAGAACAGGCTACGATGCCTACACATCTAGCCTAATATTAGCTCGCCATACAAATCGGCTGAAGATAGCCCATACTACCATCTTCCAGCGGTTGCATCCAATAACCATAAGCTCCCCGTAGTCCGCATGAGTGAGTAACGACCACATATGGATCCAGGCTGTAGCTCTGTAGATAACCTGCAAAAAAATAGTGAATCTTGTCCCATTAAAAATCATATCATTTCTAGTGTTTCATATACCCCATAATAATGCACATATCCCTATCCGAATATGTTTAGCTATGTGCATGTCTACTACATTAAGCAATTCCTAAATAATGATATATCGGACGCATGTGCTTCTTTGTCTAGCCAGAAGGACAAACCAAGAGTTTTCAGTAGGAGAGAATACAACCACGATGTAGCTGTTCACTTCTCTACTGGCCAGCTCACACAAGAGTACCCAACTCCTAACACACATTTTTGCTAAAGGAGAATTTGTTGGGAGAGAAGACATTATCATGTCGCCTCGGTCCATGATGATGGTTTATAGCACAACACAAAAACAAATAGCAATTCTGCCACCAGATGCGGCAGTTGCACACCACGATCTTCTAGGGACAAAATCCGTTCGGTTTAGGTCAAGATCCAACCAGGCATCACATGTGCTGCCCGCGAGCCTATAGAGTCGCGTCTCCACACGCAGTCGACCACCATGCATGGCCATACCATCAGAGTGCCTTCCCCGCCCCCAGTGCTGGTACTCATCGCCACCAAGCACCCTCCTGGCTGCGCCGTCGCACCGTGGTGGTGCCATCAGTTCAGGAGGGACAAAACACTCGGCTCCAAGACGAAGGTCTCGCTGCTGCCACAACCACATGTAGTCACAGCCTGGTGGGGGCAAGTGAGAGATGCAGTAGAGGGAGAAGATATTGATGCGACTACAATTCACCTCTCGAGCCACTGCCGAGGATGACAAAGTGGCACAATAACATTTTCGGATCGAGTAGTTAATCACTTAGTTCTGGCTCTAGTTGATCCTAATTATTTGTAAACTGTTTAATTAACCTGAATTTCTATCTTCATTACTTTGTCTCTCCAAAATATTGATATGGCTTGATTAAGGCATGCGAAGAGCTCGTGTGCAGTTTTGTGGCAATGAAGCAACCTTGTACTCGAACACTCTTGTGCCCTATTGAAAACTATGATTAATAAACTTTTCTGGAAACGTACAAATATCATGATGTTTTTTTCATTCTATTGTTAGGGCTAGCTCGTGTGAAGAATCAACACCAAGCAAGGACCTCAACATCTGCAAGTGTACACGCACACGCTAGCCTACTGTGGAAGTTGTCAGCCTAGCTCATGCGAATCAGGGTGCAGGTGGAAGCGGGAGGCCCACGATTCTGCAAAGCCCGCCCTACATAAGACCTTAAGCAAGCCCGCGGTGTACGAGTTTTCATTTGTGGGACTCAACTGACGCTCGCTTTACCCACTAAGAAGCCCGCTTATTCCACGTAGCATCGCCATGAATTCCGTCTTTGCCGACGAACTGCTGCCGCTGTGCTCCTTGCACGCTGCAAGACTACCGAGCCAGAGCGACCATGCACGCTCCATCAGAGCTGACAGAGAGTTGCTCGACGAACGGCGATGAAGAGACATGGTGCGTGCAAGACAAGAGGAGTCGCGGTTTAGAGAGCTGTGCGATGGAGCGGTTGTTTCTGGTGGACATGACATTAATGGACTGCTTTGGGGCCTCTGGGATCACTTCATCGCTGGCTGCCTCTGCCTTCGCATTCGCGTCCATGTATGAGTCTCGATCTGAACTGCTCGCTCCCTCGTTCACTCGATCAATCAGATGCAATGGTACTGTGGGCAGTTGTAGGAGGCATTGGAATGGAGTAGTACAAGTAAAGAACAAGCTCAACTTCGGTCGGAACAGTCGACGATATTGTAGCGCATACATTCCTAATATCTCACAATCCTATACCTTATATCAATACATACAACCCCAGCATCGAGGTTTGGAAATGCCAACGGGAAGCATTAGCTTGCATGCAATGCCATGGACAGAACATGCGTGGGCCGGGTTAGCTTTCTCCCTCGTGGTGTGGCAGCGGCCTGGCTCATTTATAGAGCTTGGTATGGAGATCAATGTGTGTCATTATAATGTACCTCTCTTTATTTTCTGAAACTATGATCAGGTACTCAATAACCTTACCTTTTCCAACCATGTGGACTGGACTCTCTTGGCCTAGTAATACTCTTGTCCATTTTTACAGCTTTGGTGGCCGTTTATTATATATAAATCATCGTCATACATACCGTCCTAGAAAAACTCACACAAATTTTCATATTTTCTGGACAAAATATCAACTTTTGAAGGGATGCATATGTTCATTGCGGTATGCACTGGCGGAGCTTAGTGTATTGCTGGGGGGGGGGGGGGGGGGGGGGGGGGGGCTGTGGCCCCCCCAACCTTAGACAATTTTGTGAAGGAAATACTAATTTTGTGCTTAGTTGAAAGAAAAATTAGCATTTTGCCCTCTTAAATGTTCATATTTTGTGTTCCAGCCCCCCAAGCATTCTCCTGTAGCTCCGCCACTGGCGGTATGGTCACTAGCATGTATGTCACGTGAACACGATCAGGCATATCCTAATTGATGATAAACACCAATCATCATTGGTCATTGGTGCAGATAGATAAATGACGGTGTAGTTATTTGAAACTAAAGTTTTAAATACAAGCGAGTGTAGTTGTTCACGCGACAACAGCTAGAGAAACCAGAGGTTGATAGATGTCCGGAAAATATGCAAATAGAACACCAAGACATAGAAAAATGCGAAAGGTCCTTAGGGGGCCTTGCACACACAAAAAATAATGGCTGCAACCATCGCCAGATCCTGGGGAACATTATTGCCATAATGGTTTTCGGAGTTTATGAACAGGCCTACTGCAAACAGCAAGCCACATGTCGTTGGGGCACGTTGACAGGGGAACATCACCGTGCTAACCTGGACCTGAATCCGTGGCATCCCCTGGGAAGAACGCCAGGTCCGCAACCATTGAACCATCAATCGCAATCCAGAAACATCTTCTTGTCCTGGCCCCCGACGCAACTACGAAGAACAACAGTTTCCTCACCTCGACAACCCTCTTTATAGAAGTGCATGCTCTAGCCAATGCAACGGAAAGGTTGATCTGATGAAAGATACTAGGCAATACATTTATACGTAAATACTTCCCTCATGTGTGGCTCCCTCATGCCTAAACGTGTACCAAAAGTAGGCTGCAATTTAATTACGCCATCCGGGTCCTGAACTCAAGACCTCTTTGCTCTGATACCATGTAGAAGTGCATGCTCTAGCTAATATAACCGAAAGATCGATCTGATGAAAGAGACTTGACAATACATTTGTACGTCAACACTCTTCATTGCAGTAAAGAAGCAGACAACCTCCTCTTTTCACTGTCTAGTTGGGGCGGTGGGATTAGGTGTTCTTTTCCAATAGAAACACAAAACAAAAGAAATGGGACCCTCTAATCCATCCAACACCGGATCAGCAGGCAGAGCAGGCGGGAACCACGATCTTCACCAGCTTTTACCAGTTGAGAAAATGTTGCCCATAATCACCTTTTTCTTGGAGAAGAAGAGAGCGATATAGAGGCAGTTTGGAGCTAGATCCTACAGTAGTTAAGCGTAAGACAGAGCACAATGCTATCATGACTTTGTTCATGATGTCAAGGATAATTCTTCTTTCGATGGACATTATATGAACATTTATTTTAGTCCACCATGAATCTGTAAGTTTAACTAATTTTATCTAGATTAAACATGTATTTGAGGAAAAAGAAACATGTCGGGGAAGTATGGCCTGAGCTGTATAGTTTCTTATCGAAACAATCATGCCATTCGTTGGAGTTTTTTTAACACAAGGAAGGCGGCATCGAGCGGCAAGATCTCATTTCAACTCATATGCAAAGCACAACGTGCACAAAACCACAAAGCCATCCATTTGAGAGTTCTGAAGATGAAGCAAGGAACGGCAAGAGTCATTGCCATTAGTTGGCTTGATGAGTACAACCTAAGACCACTCCATTCGTCTGCTACTCTGAGATTATGGTACTCTGCTACTACATGTGAAGCTCAAACTAGAAACGAGCAATTGAAGCTAGCACAGTGGGACTAATGCTTAATGAGGTCATGCCCGCTCTACTATTATTACGCATATATATTTACAGTGATACTGCAATATGATGTCAGCATGAATATGTTGATTTCGCCATTGTTTAGATAATATATTGTTCTACTACTCGATTTAGTGGCACAATGATGTTGTTGATGTTGTTTATCAGACTGGCGCTCGGTTTGCTAGCTCAGTTTCATTAGCCTAAATATAATGCCTACTGACTACACTGTTATAATTTTTAATTCGTCGTTATGTTATTTTATCAACATTTAGGAAATGATGACCCTAGCAAATACTCCTCATTCTACATATTTTTTTCAAAAGAAAGTGGAATGTTTAAACACAAGTCGACGCTCGAGATCAAAACTGTCAAGGTAATTTTTTAAAAAAATGTTCCTTCATCTTTTAACCCATCATACAACTACACCACTTCTTTTTGTCGAACTAGACCATATTCTTTGTCAAACTACAACGAAGCTGCAGCTTACTTCCGTGAAATGGTTGCTAAATGGCTAGCTTTGCTTTGTAAATGCTTTGCCGAACTAATGGAATACTATCACTAGCAGATCAGCACGAACACTATCACTCTCTGGATTCCTCCTCGCCGTGGATATGTTGAAGGTAATGTTGAATGCGAGTTTCAATAAATTTGCGACTGTGGGAACTTTCCCCATTTCTTCCCAGGCACCACACGCCGTGGCTCCCCGGTGGGCCTGCCTCGCGTGGGGAAGAGATGTCAAGCCGGCGGCGCGGCGGTGTCCTTCCGGAGCGATGGCGCACGGTGGGGAGGAGCGGCCTAGTGAAGCATGGTCGGGGACTCATGGAGGTGGCGCTAGTGTGCGGCGGAGTCCTCCTGGACGCGCCATCATGGGAGATGGAGCCAGCGGCGTGGCTCGGCCATGGATGCGATGCACCGGAGCTCGGCCAGGAGTGCTACGCGAGCAGCAATTGAGTGTTGTACTCTGATGGTGGTGGCACGCGTGGTGTTGGAGGCGGCTGCGGAGACTGGATCTGACTCTTTTCGGCATCTAATCTGGATCACAAGTAACGGCCGCTGCTTGGCTATCCGCCTAAGTTGGTGGTTAGGCTTGTAGGGTGTGTGCCTACCGCCCTTGGTCGTGCTAGAGATGGAGGATGGTTCGGAGTTGCGATGTTTCGACCGTGCACGAGGTGGAAGATGGGTTGCTCTTGGTCGTGTAGGGTGTCGGTGCACCACGATGTTATGGTTTCGATGGCGAGGTGCTGATGCGGCAGCGGTGTGACCAACATGGACAGTGTTGCCCCATTCATATGGGAAGTGACGGTGGCGGTGCAAGGAATCCAATCGTGTGTAGTCAATTGAATGTTGTGTAATCAGATATATGCATGATTTCTACTTGATGCATGTAGTTTTTGCAAAAAGTTGGGTAGTCATTTGACTACCCGGCCGAAGTGTGGCTTCGCCACTGGTGACGGAGGTGTGCGATGTTACAGATGAAAATCGTGCCCGTCGTTGGTCGGTGCTGGCGGAGAGGGCGCCTGTGGGTGTTGTTCCTCTCGTTGGCAGCGTTTGTGGTGTATCAGCATCTCCTTCTCGTTAGGGTTATTGTGTTTGGGCGAAATCCTAGGTTCGGCGAAGGTGGTGCTTGTTTCATTCCTCTGTTGGGAGCTTCATGCGTGGAGACACGATTTGGAGGTTCTATGTTGCAGTTCGCCTGTGCTTGCCACTGGTCTGGGTAGATCTTCATGGGTGCAGTGTGTGATGATGTCGGCAAGTCCAAGACGATGGCTTTCTTGGGACTGACCGAGTGCCGCCATCTACTCATTGCCTCCTCTTAGGCATTGAAGGGTGGTTGGTGCGTCCACAAGGGAATTTCAGTGGATCTTGTTGCTCTTCGAGGTGATCGGTGAAGGTCGAGGCACGACTTTGTAATGTGTGTGGTGGACAATACCTATATTAGATTGGGTGTGGAGTTTGAACTACTATTTTTGTTCGCAGCGACAGGTAGTCTCTTGTAATTGTCTGATATCTTCTATTAAAATATGATATGCCTAGGCGTACTCTCAAAACAAAAGTTTAAAAAAATTATTGGTCTGATGTGTGAATACCGTCCTTTTTTGTGCACAAGTCTCACTTCTGGGACTAATGTTGAATGAGGACTTTCATCCAACTGTTATTATGCATATTTACCATGGTACTGCGATATGTTCTTAATATGAATATCTCTACTACAGTTGCTGGTCCAAGGGTCTAGGATTTTCCATTATTGAGTTAATACATTGTTCTACTAGTTGATTTAGTGTCATGCTGATGGTGTTGATATTGCTTATTGAAGTGACGCTGGGTTTGCCAGCTCAGTTTCATTAGTCTGAATACATGGCCAGGATTATATTTTCCACTGACTATGTTTTTCAATTCTTCATCCTGTTCTTGTTTCAACATTTGATCCTGCAGTTCTTCTTAGATTGGTAGAGTTAAGAGATGACCACCCTAGCAAATCCTCCTCGCTCTGCATCTTTTCATGCAGAGGAAAGTAGAATGTTTGAACACAAGTCGATGCTTGAGATCAAAACTGGCAAGGAAACATAACTTATGGGGTATTTTAAACAATTTGAATTTTCTTTCATCTTTTAAACTATCATACAACGACACCACTTTCTTTGTCAAACCTCTACCACGAAGCTGCAGTGTACTTCCGTGAAATGGTTGCTACCGGTGTAGTTTCGTTTTATGAAGCTAACATTTAAATGGATTGGCTTGGGAACAACCCAGAGCATCATTCCATCTTCGTCCTAATGTCGCTGTGGTGGCCTCCCACGTAGCAGAGTCCATGATGTGAGCTCCAGTTTCAGATCCTTCTCCCGAGTCACTAAGCAGTTCAGTCAGACCAGGAGAGGCCATGTGCATGACATTTTCTTTGAACACAACTAAAGTATATAAGAGAGAGAGAGAGAGAGAGAGAGAGAGAGAGGGACAGAGAGAGTATCAGGTGATACGGCGAAACTACCATTCTACACCCAGGAGCAAATGCTCCTGATGTGAACAGTAAAATCAGAAAAATAGAAAAAAATTTCAAAAAAAACTAATTTTTTTTACATACTTTCGCAAGTGTTTCTTGTGCATGAAATTTTTCATCACGAAATCACATTCGTGGAAGTCGCGCCGAAAAAAACAAAATCGGAGCTCCAAAATGCTTTTGTAAGTAACATTTTCAGAGCATCGATTTTGTTTTTTTACCACACCTTCCACCAATGTGATTTCGCGATAAAAATTTACGTGCACAACAAACATTTGTATAAATATGCCACAAAAAAATCAGATTTTTTTGACATTTTTTTGAATTTTTTTTTATTTTACTGTTCACACCAGGAGCAAATGCTCCTGGATGTAGAAACTCCACGTCCGTGATACGGGAGCTTAGGTGCTGCCATGATATGAGCTCCCGCGAGCCATTAGTTCTGAGATCCAAGGGCCACGGGCAGATCTCCAGCAACTTTGCAAAAAAAAAAAGCCCACTACTCTTTGAATCATTTAACTCAACTATGTTTCTTAGTCCGGGGGAATATCAGGTGATACAGGAGTTTACGTGCTCACATGAAATGGGCCCCCGCAACCCATTGGATCTGAGGTCCAAGGGCCACGGGCAGAGGTCCTAGACTTAGTACAAGCAGATAAATTACCAGGCCGGCCACTTGAAGGCGATGAGCGGAACGCCGGTGCGGGCCTGTGGCGATGTGAGGGCAGTGGAAGCAGTGCTTCGGCTGATCCGCATTGCTCTGCAGGTCGCGTTCTCAAACGCCTGGGCGACGGGGTCTTACTTGGTAAAGACGAGCGCATCAAGATCGGCCATCACGGTGGGCCGGCGGCGGGCGAAATGAAGTCGACCGAGCGCTAGCACTGCGCTTTGGTCGATGTACCGATCGGAACACCATTTCTGTTTGCCGGTCTGCCTAGAAAAAACACATACTGCTCGAGGCTCTAGATCGGAGACAGGAAGAGCATAATCGGAGACGGGATACGACCATGAGCACAGGACTCAGGACCATACCGGCAGGCACTAGCGGCCCAAGTTATGTCGGCCAAATTAAGGCAGGAAGCCACGCCCCAGGGCATTTCCTAACGGGCGCCTTAAGCGCCCGTTTCTTCTGTTGCCGCCAACGGGCGCTGGGCCGGCCCGTTTCCTTATTTTTCTTTCTGGTAAAAAACTGCAGCAAAACCTTATATCATAAATACGAGGGCTCGAACTCGCGACCTCTCAGTTGAAACAGCAGCGCACTAACCAACAGACCACCATACCGATTGTCCCGATTTTCTTATTTTCGTTCCTTTATTTACGTAGGCCGCGAGAGACCACCAAACCAGCTTTCACTGCTCGCTGATTTCTGGGCGTTTTTTCTTTTTCTTTTTTCTGCTTCCTTTTCTATTTTTATTTTCTCGTTTTCTTTTTTCTTAAAAATGCGAATTTTTAAAATTCGCGAAATTTTTAAAATTGAATGAACTTTTTTTAAAATTCAATGAAAAATTTCAAATTCCATGATTTTTTTAAAACGTGAACAATTATTGAGAACCTGAACAAAAAATTATATACGATGAGCGATTTTCAAATATACACTGAACATTTTTTTCGGTGTACGATGAACAATTTTTAACTACACATCGAACATTTTTGTGATATACATTGAAATAATTTAAAACATATTTATACGTTCTTTTTATATAAGACGAACAAATTTTATACATTGAACATTTTTGTAATATAATCTGAACAATGTTTAACTACACATTGAACAATTTTGTGATATGCGCTTAAAAACCATTTAAATATCCATTGAACATTTGTTTATGTACACTAAACAATTTAAAATTGTGAACAAAATTTGAAAAAGTGAATAAATTTGAAAAACTATGAGCAAATTTTGAAATCACAAACAAAAAATGAAAAATACATTTTTTTTAAATTCCATGAACTTTTTTCAATTTCGATGATTTTTTTCTAGATTTCGACGAACTTTTGTCAAATTTGATGAACTTTTTCCAACTTCGATGAACTTTTTTTCAAATTCGTTGAACTTTTTTTAAATTCAAACTAACTTATTTTATATTGATGAACTATTTTTTAAAATTGATGAACTTTTTTGACATTTGTGAAGTTTTTTAAAGCCAATGATTTTTTTAGTTCGTTAACCTTTTCAATTCGTGATTATTTTGAAACCTGTGAACTTTCAAATTTCTTCCCGAAAAAATTACGTTTCCCCAAATCTGTGCACAATAAATAGCGCGACTTTAATTATTCTTAATTCATTCGCGCTAGGAATATCCATGATCGATTGGTTGCCCTAGTGGTTAGTCGACATGAAACATGTACTGGAGGTCGCGTGGTCGAATCCACACGCGAGCAACAACTTTTAGGGGATTTTTTTGTGGTATAGATAAGGCGTGTTGTGGGCCGGCCCAGCAGGCGTGGCTGTGAGCGCCAGCTTCCAGAACCGGCGCTTAAGGCGCCGGTTAGGAGCTCCCCACGCCCCAGCGCCAGCGGATGAATTTTCATATACATGCCTTAACGAAATTTTAGGGCCCCTCAAATTTTGGGGCCCTGTGTGGGCCGCACGGTCCTCGCTACTATGGGCCTGGCCCTGTTTGTAAGGTCTCGATGAATAATTAATAAAATGGTTATATGCATCAGAGGTGGGGTCATCCTCCTTTAAAAAAACAGAAAACAATTAACGTCTTTGCTTATAAGGTAGAGCTACTGCCTTTGTTGTCTACAATAAACTTATCTGACTTTTGCTTTGAGGAAACAAACATATGCGATCTTAGATGCAACAAGAAATCTGCAAGCGGGGTACAACATACTGATCTAAGAGAAGAACCTAAGATGAATAATCTTTGAGTTTTATTCAAGGATTGTTCTTTAGATGTATTTTTTAAAATATTCATAGACATCTTGGGAGTCAAGGACATTACAATTTAGCATGCAGAAACTGATTTAGCAACCATATCTATTTTCTACCAGTTTCACATCAGGGATAAACAACGATTTCATCTCATAAAATAAATAAACATAGCTAGTTCGTATTAGCATGCAAACGTATTGGAGATCTCCACGAATGTTTAACGAATTTACTAAAGAACATCAAAGCAATGGCTTAAATCAAAAGTCTCATTAAGACTATCTTGATTGTCTTGAGGTTGAGGAGTTATCGAGAACGACGTAGTTTAAGTGCACCAAAGGCGGCGGTGGAACTGGTGCCATAGATGCTTTCCCTCTGCTTATCTTCGCATACCCATTGGTCAGTAGGGAAGAAGAGGTCATTGTAGGGATGGTCTGGATACGAGCACCCGCGTGGGAGACGCAGTTGATGGGAGTGAGGCGGCGGGGGAAGGAGATCATGTGGTGAAGGTGGTGTAGCGGCAGCGGGAGGAAAGGCCCTCAGCAGTGGCACGACGATAAATGGACAGGGCAGCGGGCAGATATCAGACAAAAGGAAAGAAAAGAAAACTAAGGAGGCTGGCTGCACATGATCGGTACACTAAGAGCAAGTACAATAATACGCTTATAGTCCACTAACATGGCATTCTTGTCTATGTGGAGGAAGGAGACATGGAAAAATGATGAAAGTGGATTCTCATGCAACGGCCTAGTTATGTGCGTCTAGACAAAGGTAATAAATACAATGAAAGAGAAAGAGAGAAGGTAAAATAAAATACTATTCTAATAGCCAACCTTATTCATGAGCAACTATACATAATGGTTTTAGATGACATAACAACTGTATATAGCCAGTAGTTGGCTATATTATTAAACATGCTATAAATACTCCATATGGATCCATGAACCAATAGACTTATCCTCTGCAATATACCACAGCGCTCTGTCTCCTCTTTAACTGGGCTGCCACAGCAGCAATTTATCTATGGTTTGTGCCAAGAACCCAGCGTTAGGAGCGCCGGAATGAGCATATCAGCTTTGGTTAGGTTCCCCTAGATGCTGCATGTACTTGCAATACCCACCCTGTGGTAAACGATTGTTAACCTTGTGAGGTCAAAAGCAATAGGAAAACTGGCACCTCCTCTGCCGCTGGCAAACAGGCAAATCCCCGTGTGTCAGTGTCTACGCCCGGGATCCGTGATGCTGCTTACACTGGCTGTCTTCGGTTCGTGACATGAACTTCCGTCTGAGGCAAACCTGCAAGCGGTGGATCGGTGTATCATGACCTATGGTGCAACTTGGTACGGTTATCCACAAAGGGGCCAACATCTAGCAACTTATTTCCTCAGACCTCGCAGTCCTATACTATGCATCCTATTGCAGCGGCAGACCTTGCATGCATATCATGGTGGAAACAAGCTTGGTGCTCATGCATGGTGATACAAAATGTTGTTACCTTGTTTGTACCGGAGGAAGCTTGGTGCCCTTGGTGATATATATTTACGTGTAGTTAAAGCTGGACGTGTGCTTATATATCACAAGCTGGCCTGTTCCCATCATTGATTGGGACTATGGCCATGTCATGTGCTGCCTCAGTTTAGTGTATTTTATTGAATTGTTGAGTTTGTCTACATGCACTCCGGCCCATATGTAATCACATTTAACAGGCATCCATGTCCAATTGTATACTGTCACATGTCTCGTACCTATGTACAGCGGCACGACTCTTCAGTATATCCTATTCAGTTGGAAGTCCTTTCTTTTTTACTTCGTTCATTCATGTGATGTGATGTGTGAAAGGTCCATCAAATTTTAAATATGATGGCGACCGGGCGGGCGACCGCGGCTGCGACGCCCCATGTCGCCGGTGATCGCCGGCGTGTCGGGGGCCGGTTTTGGGCCCTCGCAGATTCCGATGAGGAGGATGCGGACGGCGACGGCGATGGGATCCCGGCGGCTTCTCCGCCGTCACCGACTCCGTCTGATGTGATCTGTGAGTTTTTTAATTCGGGGTACGACGAAGATGAGGTGGCAACGACGATCGACAGTGTTCTGCCACCTGATGATCTGGCTAGAATTGGGCTGCACGTGGGAGAGAAGAAAGAGATGATCCGTCGCGTAGTTCACCGGAGAACAGCGGCGACGGCAATCAGACCATGGAAGGGTCCCCTCCCAAAGGTAAGTCTTCCGAATCTTACTCTTTTCGATTTGATTAGGCCGGAATCTTGGATTACAGTTAAGAGGAAAAATAAATTTGCGCGCCGGACAATCGATTCTCGGACGCCGGCGGAGGCCGCGGTGGCATTGCCGGCCGGGGAGCCGATCGCGATCTCAGAGGTGCGGGCGCACCGTTTGAATTTCCTCCTGGGCCGCGAGCTAGGTGCGCGAGGGGTTGGGCCGGTTCTGAGTGAGCCGGGCCAGGGTGTACATGGGCCTGTGCTAGCTGGGTATGTGGCGCAGTCTATCCCGATCCCTACACCGCTTCGTTCTGTCGCCCCATGCACGATCGATCCTCACGTGGTTCTGCCGTCGTCCCGGGCTAGGGTTCTTCGACGCGTCCGGCCAGGGTTCCGTGATCGTGGTGCTGGGCGTGCTAGGCGGATCCCTCCCCTCGTGGCCATGGCTGGCCGAGGGGCTGCGGCGCCATCTGGGAAAAGTCCCGCGGCGGGTGGTGCTGGCCGCGGTGGGATCGCGCCGCCGCCGGGAGCTGGCCGCGGTGGGAATGGTCCGCTGCCGGCTTCTGGCCGCGGTGGGACTGCCCCGCTGCCGGGCGCTGGTGCCGGCCGGGCTGCCCCGGAGTTGACCGGCCCTAGGCCGCATGCGGGAGGCGGGGCGCCTCTTGGAGCGGTTGGGCGCAGTGGTGGTGTCCCGGACGCTCGGCCTCCGGTGCCGGTTGCAGTGCCGCAGCCGGCGGCGGGTCGGGGTGGAGTCAACGTCGCCCCTCGTCCACCGGTGCCGAACTCGACTGTGATTGCTGCTGCGGGTAGGGGTGGTATGACGCATGGATCGAGGACGCCGCCCCCGGCGACCGGGCAGCCTCGGCCGGCTGCGCCTTGGTACGGCGCGAGGCCGCCTCACTTTGTCGCCCGACCGTCGCAAAATCAGACTGCGCGGTGCTGACGCAGGCACCGCCGCCGCAAACTTCGGCTGTTGGAGATGCTATGGGTGCGCCCCGAGGTCAATGGGGCGATGACAGTTATAATGAATATGGAGATGGTCAACACCGGGGCTCCTCGTCCACGGCCGGTGGTCAGGGAAGTGCTTGGCAGAGCGATGGTTCGGCAGAGAGGCCTTTTTTGGGTCCTACGGTTGGTTTTGTTGAGGGGGCGTCTGGACAGGGATATCGACACCGGGGTGGTTTCCGCGGTCATCGTGGTGGTCGAGGCAGTCGAGGTGGCCGGTATCGTCCACGACAGCCTCCTCAGACCGTTGTTGTCAAGCAGACGACCGTTGGTGGGGCTGCCGAGGAGCCGGGGTTGTCCGGTTAGGCTATGGAGGAGGTGACGACACTCGCTGATGTTGAGGTACCTGGGAATGAGACCTTGGGGGTTGTGCCTGTGGAGGCGTCAGATAGGGCTGATTCGGATAGGGCGTCCAAGTGGGCGCGCAAGAAGGAAAAAATGTTATGCTATCGTTGTGGCGAGAAGGGCCATTTTATTGCGGAGTGCGTAACGGAATTATGTGATACTTGTGGCAAACTGGCACATGACTCGGGGGGATGTCCTCTTTTGCGGGATCAGGCACCGCCTCTTATGATGTATGGAGTGTACTGTGCTGGACTCACGTTCTTTGAGCCTCCGGATGAGAGGGAGGTTCCTGACGAGGCTCAGAGCATGACCACTGGGATTGTCAAAGTGACCAGAGGAGAGGTCTCTGAGACCCAGATAGTGCAGCGGCTCCGAGAGTTAGCTCCAGGGGACTTCCACTGGGAGCTTGTCAGTCTCGAGGCAAAGTTGTTTAGGGTTGAGTTCCCTTCGGTGGAGGATTTACAGAGACTTCTGAGTTTTGGGATGTGCAAAGTGCCGGGTACAGATGGTATCCTCGAGTTCCATGAGTGGAAGTTGGTTGAGCGTCAGGGTAAGCCTCTTACTCAGGCTTGGCTGCATTTTTCCGGGGATCCTTCGAAGCCTATGCATGATGCTAGGGTCATGCCTAGCTTGGGCATTGTGGTGGGGAAAACTTAGCGAGTGGATATGGCTTTTACCAGAGCTCACGGGGTAGCTCGTCTACTGGTTAGTATTTTGGACATTGAGTTCGTGCCTGATGTGGTCAAGTGGTATCGAGGCAAGATTTACAACCTAGTGATTGAGTTTGAGGATGACTGCTTGTTCGCCGAGGTGGCTACCGTGATGTTGATATGCACGAGGGAGATGACAGCGCGGGAGCTAAGGAAACACCGGTCGATGATCCTGGACGAGAGTTGTCCAAGGGACCGTGATCCGTTTCTTAGACGACCGGGGATGGGACGATTCCACCCTCCTCGGTGCCTACGACTTCTTTAAGATTTGGGTCTCTTGAGCCTGCCTCTGCACCTCCGGGGCTAAGGAGTGAGCGGGTGGAGTCTGTCGAGGTTTTTGAGCACACGTTCACTGCTTTGGATTTTGAGGATGCTGTGAGTCCCGTCCTTGGGGCTTCGCCGATCTTGGTCAGGGGAGAGGAGGAGGAGGCTCCTTTCCATGTTGTTGATTCTCCTCAGATCGATGATTCGGGGGTGGAGGTCTTTCCCTCGGGAGGGGGTCCGGGGCTGGTGGTCTCCGTTCCCTCTTCTTCTGTCGCGATGACGGAGTTGCAGGTGGTGGTTCCGATTTATGAAGGGGGCTCGGGGGCAGGTGGCCTCGGCGCCCTCTTCTCCTATTGCGGTGGACAAGGACTCGGTGATGGTGGCTTTATCTTTGGGAGGGGGTCCGGGGCAGGTGGCCTCGGCGCCCTTTCCTCCTCTCGCGAGACCGGAGCTGCAGGCGGCAGTTCCACACTCTGGAGGGGGCTCGGGGCAGGCGTCCTCGGGGCCCTCTTCTCTTCAGGCGCCTAGGGAGACCGGCCCTCTGGTGGCGGGCCGGGAGCTCGGGCAGGTGGCCCATGCTCCCCCCTCCACCGGCTTGGAGCCGTCTCTCTACCGTGGGGTGCCACTGACGTCAGCAGTGCCGTTGAGCGCCCCATCGTTTTCTGATGGTCCAGCTGGTCCGTCGATGGAGGTTGACCGACTGCGTGTTCGGGGTGAGGCAGGAGGCCCCACCCCAAGCAGGATCACTCGGGAGGAGGCGATTGCGTTCGGCGGGATTCCAGACCCGGTTTCTGAGAGGCGACAGTTGAGCTGCCGTCTCCAGGACCATCCGGAGGTTGACGACATACATCAGCGGTGCGCCATGAGGGCGGCCAAGCTTCGTGACGTTGAGGTCAGTACTGGTATGTCGGTTAATACCTCTAATTCCATCTTGCATTTTACTAATGATGAGATTATTAACGATGCAAACCAATTAGGAATTTCACTAGGTAGTAATGATAGTGAAATTTCAAATTCCGTTAATGATATCCTGGATTTAGAGGCAGAGCGGGCTTTAGAGATGATTCGTAACTTAGCAGCGGTTAAACCCATGAATGATTCCGAGATTGATGCTTTGGGGGTTAGGGTGCTTGATAATTTTTGTGCGGATCTTGCTACTACCCTCCCTGAGCCTGAGGTGGAGGATGAGAGTTTTGAGAATGTTGTAGTAAGATCTCCTGAGCCTGGTTGTGAGGACCGGTTGGAGAGTGAGATCATTCCTAAACGCAAATGGAAACGGAAGATCTACCCGATGTCTGCAGTGCGTAGGAGTGCTAGGATCCGCACGGCTAAAAAATTCCATGACGAGATATGAAAGGAATCTTTTGAAATAGCAGAGGTCTCAAAGACTTGGCTAAAAGAAGGTTTCTTGCAGAGGCGTCTATCGAGCATAGGTTGGACTTTATCGCATTGTCGAAAACTGGTAGAGATAATTTTTCGCCACAATTTCTCAATACTTTATCGGGTGGTATTGGTTTTGACTGGCATTGTCTGCCACCGCAAGAAAGATCGGGTGGGATCTTACTCGGAGTTAGATGCGATTCACTCGAAGTCCGAAGTGTGGTCATGGGAGATTTTTCTGTTAAGTTTAGGGTGCGGTCGAAGGCTGACAGGTTTAATTGGGCTCTGGTGGCGGTATATGGTGCCGCACAGCCCGAACTCCAACCTGATTTCTTGGCTGATCTAGTTAGGATTTGCGGCTCTAAGCAGCTTCCAATCCTGGTGAAGGGTGATTTTAACATCATTAGAAGGCGTGATGAGAAGAATAATGATAACTTTGACGGCAAATGGTCGTTTATGTTTAACACTATCATTGAAAGCTTGGATCTGAGAGAGATAGAGCTTTCGGGAAGAAAGTTCACCCGGGCTAACGCGATGCCAAATCCAACGTTTGAAAAGTTGGATCGTGTTCTGGCTAGTGTCGAATGGGAACAAAAATTTCCCTTTGTAATAGTTCATGCACTTTCTCGTGGTATTTCTGAGCACATGCCTTTATTTCTTGACTTTGGTGAGGCCACCCACCTGGGAAACAAAATTTTATTTTCGTTCGAGCTCGCTTGGTTTGAAAGAGAAGGCTTCTTTGATCTCATAGCCAGAGAGTGGGCTAAGGATGTAGGAGGTATGACTGCGCTTGAGCGTTGGCAGAATAAGATTAGGCACCTGAGAAGTTTCCTACGTGGGTGGGTTAAACATCTTAGCGGGATTTATAAGGTCGAAAAGGAACGGCTCCTTACCCTTATTCAGTCCCTAGATGTAAAAGCATAAACCACGGTTCTTCTAGCCTCAGAGCTTCATGCCAAGTTTGACGCAGAGATGAGGCTGAAAGAGCTTCTTCGTGAAGAAGAATTAAAGTGGGCACTGCGGGCCAAGGTCCGAAGAGTAGTCCAGGGGGACGTGAACACTCAATTCTTCCACATGATCGCCAATGGCAAACACAGGAAGAAGAAGATCTTTCAGCTTGAACAAGATGAAGGAACGATTCTTGGTCAGGAGAACCAAAAATTATATATTACTGAGTATTACAAGCAGTTGTTTGTGCCTCCAGAGGATAACTGTGTGTCTTTGGATGAGTCTAGGATTGAGGATGTGCCTCAACTTACTGCTGTTGAGAATGATATTTTAGCTGCTCCTTTTTTCGAGAAAGAGGTGTTTGAGGCCATATCGCAGATGAAAAATAATAAGGCTCCCGACCCGGATGAATTCCCGGCTGAGTTTTATAAGAAGTGCTGGCATATTATTAAAGGGGATCTGTTACCGTTGTTCCATGATTTATTCTCTGGACAACTTCAGCTTTTTCAACTGAATTTTGGATCGATAACCCTGCTTCCTAAGAAAACAGAGGCTGTGAGAATCGAGCAATTCAGGCCCATCTGTCTTCTTAACGTTAGTTTCAAAAAATTTACCAAGGTCGGGACGAATAGGCTCACAGAGATCACGCATGATGTGGTGCGGCCTACTCAAACTGCTTTCATGCCGGACAGGAACATCCTCGAAGGGGTTGTGGTCCTTCATGAAACGCTCCATGAGATTCACACGAAAAAACTAGATGGAGTTGTTTTCAAGGTGGATTTCAAAAAAGGTATGATAAAGTCAAATGCCTTTCCTTCAACAGGCCTTACGGATGAAGGGTTTTGATGAAGCTTGGCGACGCTAGGTAGAATCTTTCACGCAAAAATGGAGTGTTGGAATTAATGTGAATGATGACATAGGTCATTATTTCCAGACACACAAGGGACTGAGACAAGGTGATCCAATGTCTCCTATTCTGTTAAACATTGTGGTTGACATGTTGGCAATCCTGATAGGTAGGGCAAAGGAGGCCGGTCAGGTGGGTGGCTTGGTGCCTCATCTAGTTGATGGTGGTGTGTCCATCCTGCAGTACGCTGATGATACAATCATCTTTATGGAGTACGACTTGGCAAAAGCGAGAAATATGAAGCTGGTGTTATGCTTATTTGAACAATTGAGCAGATTGAAGATTGACTTTCATAAAAGCGAGTTGTTCTGTTTTGGTAGAGCCAATGAGGAACAACAAGCTTATAGGCAATTGTTTGGATGCGAATTGGGGGCACTACCTTTCACGTACCTAGGTATACCCATTCACCATCGTAAGCTGACAAACAGCGAATGGAAATGCATCGAGAATCGATTTGAGAGCAACTGAGTTGCTGGAAGGGCAAACTCATGTCATATGGAGGCCGATTGATTTTTATTAATTCGGTGCTCATGAGTATGCCTATGTTTCTCTTATCTTTCTTCGAAGTCCCAGTTGGGGTTAGGAAAAGGCCGGACTTCTATCGATCCTGATTCATCTGGCAGACTGATGAGCTTAAGAGAAAATACCGACTCGCCAAATGGGATATCATCTGTTGACCAAAGGACCAGGGGGACATTGGTATTGAGAATCTTAAAGTCAAGAATAGCTGTCTTCTCAGTAAGTGGTTGTATAAGCTATCAGTTGAGACTAAGGCAACATGGGCGCAAATTCTCCGTAGTAAGTATTTGCAATCCAAGACTTTATCCCAGGCGATAGTGAGACCGACTGACTCGCCGTTTTGGAAGGGGCTTATGAGAGTCAAAACTGCCTTCTTTAATAGAACAAAGTTTATTGTCGGTAATGGCAACACCACTCGCTTCTGGGAGGATACTTGGCTTGGTGAAACACCGTTGGCACTTCAGTATCCGTCCCTGTATCGTATTGTTCAACGACGTGATGCTCTTATTGCAACGACTATGCAGTCCATTCCCCTTAATATTCAGTTTAGGAGGGTGCTTGTTGGTGACCGGTGGGAAGCATGGCTTCATTTGGTGAGTAGACTCATGGAGGTTCAGCTAACTCATCAGCCCGATCAGTTGTGTTGGAAGCTTACTAGGTCTGGAGAGTTCACAGTCAAGTCGATGTATAACGATGTCATTAACTCTAGTGTCATTCCTAGTTCCAAACATGTTTGAAAAGTCAAATTTTCTTTGAAAATTAAAGTGCTTATGTGGTTTGTACATAAACAAGTCATTTTAACAAAGGATAATTTGATTAAGTGCAACTGGGCAGGATCTACTAGGTGTAGTTTTTGTGATCGGGACGAAACTATCAAGCACCTCTTCTTTGATTGCTCGTTGGCGAGAGTTTTGTGGCGCACGGTGCAACTTGCCTTTAACATTACTCCTCCGAATTCGGTCAGTACGTTATTTGGAACGTGGCTTGTTGGTATAGAGTCCGAAACAGCTAGACACATTCGCGTCGGAGTATGTGCGTTGTTATGGGAAATTTGGAACTGCATAAATGATTTGGTCCTTACTTACTCCGGTGGAGGCCAGGGAGCGTTTGATTACTGGATCTATCCGGTGGGAGATGGTAGCGCGGGATATCTTCAACCGGTTTGGATGGCGGTCATGTAATAGGATAGGTGATTAGTTTATCTATCTTTGTTTTGCCAGCCGGTTGTGGCTTTTGGGCCTTGAGTTTTTGGCGTTGTGGCTCTTTGTGAGCTTGCCTTTTTTTTCAGCCTATAAGACCTTGTTAGTCAAATAATAATATTTAAGAAAACATAAAATATAGCTATGAAAAAAAAGAAAAAAACTAACAAGTGGAGGGGGTGACCGGGAAGTGGATAAGGGAACTATGATAAAAAGATCGATGACGTGGTAAAAAAAGAAAAAAACTATGAAAAAAATATAGCTATGAAAAAAAGAAAAAAAGAAAAAAAGAAAAAAAGAAAAAAAAACTATGCCGACGACAAAGCCGTCGGCATAGCTGCGGCATAGGGCAGATGGCCGGCGCGTTGCGGATCGGTGATGTGGCATCTATGCCGACGGCAGCCGTCGGCATAGGTGGTGGTCGGTGCACCTCGGATCGATGACGTGGTAAGGGCATCTATGCCGACGGCCTCCCGCCTCGGCCGTCGGCATAGATCGGACGCCGTTAGCCGCACGGCACGGCGGGATCGCCGGGCCCGCAACTATGCCGACGGCCCATATATGCCGACGGCTGCTGTAGACGTAACTTTGGGTAAGCCGACGGCCGTTCTGGGCCGACGGGGGCCGTCAGCATATGTCTGGATAGCCCGACGGCTTTATTACGCCGACGGCTTGGATATGGCTGTCGGCATAGCCCAGACAAGGCCGACGGGGGCCGTCGGCATAGGGCCCCGTTCCGGTAGTGCCGTATGCATCGTTCTGATGCAGAGGACGGGGAGTCTTCCTTTTCAAAAAAAAGGCATCAGACGCCAATTGTGCACCATTTTCTCTACTGAAAAGAAGAAGAACCAATGTGACGAGTAGTTGCTATGGGACTTTTTCATTACGTCAAACTGAATTTGCAAGGATTTCGAATAATCATAAGATGATCACAACTTATTGTCGGATACGATGATCACACATTTTCAACATATCACTACGCCTAAGCATATTCCTTATCATGAACTCATGTCAGTTTATTTAAGTTGAAAGATGCAGCGGAAATAATGGAATATCCTTGCACTGAAAGTCGAGTACAAATTTTAGACCACCAGGTTGATATTTAGAGCAAGTGACAATAAAATATACTTTAGACCCCCATCATGGAGTTGGAGAATCAAAGCACGCAGTCTGTGCTCACGCGGTGCGCAAAAAAAAAAAAAAAAAAAAAAAAACATCAGTCACCTTCAATGTGATTCCTCCTCAAGTCAGTAGTACGTATATACTCAATGCTTTTGTGCCATATTTCCAATAAGGAATTGTAATAAATATCCACTGTATTCAGATAGTCTGATGACCGGGCTCACCAGTAAGGCCGAGACACATCCTGGGTCTTGCTTCCTTCTATTTTTCAGGCTAATGTTGCCTGCGTTTCTGGTTGTGAACACATCCTGGGTCTTGCTTCCTTCTATTTGAGGTATACCTGGATTTTACATGCTTAATGTAAGAGACTCACTCTGATTTTGTCGACCTCGTGCAAAATTAATACATATAGTGAAAAAAGTTAGCCTGCCAAGAGAGAAGTGAATATGCAATTGTTGCCTCCCCATTTTCGCCATGCGATGTCAGTAAGACAAATATTTCAGATCTTTCATGCCATGTTCGGTTAATCATCTTCCCAAAGAGATTGAAGTGGATTAGAGGGGATTTTGATATCTAGGTGACCAAATCCCTCTCGATCCTTTTCAATCCCCTTTAACCCCTACCCAACCGATTAAGCCCTCAACGGAAAAATAAATTTGCAAAGACATTTGATTTCCTGAACCTCATAATCCTATTCGAAACATGTATTCCACTTGGTGTGGACATATACCTTAAATACATGCATATCTACATGATTGAGCGAGTGATCGATCGGGCTATCGGCATCGCCTTTTATATCAAACAGTCGATGACAGAAATACCTGTGTTGTCTGTTGTTTTAGTGGGAAAAATAACATTACAAAGATATTTGAATTCATAAGACTTATGCAAGAACTTCCTTTCTACAACAAGTCGAGAGGAGGTACTAACTCAAACTCCTTCCTTTGCACACGGATATGAAGTGCCACTTCTTAATATCCAACTTACCTTTTTTGTGATAAGAAGATGACAAGAATGCAGTAAAAAAGATATTCGAAAATGCTCAGAGGCGCTGGTCCTTTTGTATTCCTTATCTGCTCGTTGTGTGCCCCAAGCCCACCGCCAGGCTTATTTTTTCCCAGCAGTCGAATTGCAAATCCCTAAACCTCAAAAATATATCTATTCCCACTCGCCGTGCTTCCAAGCCAACGCTGTTGCGCCACATCTTTTCTCCTCCTATCATCTTGGGGCACCAAAGCCTTCTCCCAAATACTTGCAGCTTGAATTTATGTTTTCTCTATTTACACCATATAAATTACCAAAGTTTTCCTTCTCCACGCCCTCTTGCGGGTTGGCAAGCACCAAGTCTTTGCGCATGAGTATGTGTACCACCAGTACCGAACAGGCTAGCTGCTTGTACTAGCAAGCTTCTATTATTCACGAAAGCTCCCCTTGGAAGGTAATGTGCAAGCACCAAATCGACATGTCAGGGCTAAACTGTGACTTCATGCACTTAATCTCGACGGAGTCCACAGTTAGCAAGTTCCTTGCCAGAGCCTCGCAATCCTATATCATCAACCCAATGGGATGAGCATACTTTGCATGCATATCCCATGGTGGAAACTAGTTGTTAGCTTGTTTGTACCGGAGCAAACTTGATGCCCTTGGCGATGGAGTATATTTATATATAGTCAAAGCTGGCCATATAGTGGACACGTGCTTAATATGAAGTTGGACCGTTTTATCTTTTCTAAATCTTTATCTTTACCTATATATATATATATATATATATATATATATATATATATATACTAATAAAGCGGCTATGGCTTCTGGTCGTACGTCGTCGGCATATTTGCATAAAAGTCCTTCTGTTTCTGAGAATTCAACCCGCAGTCCTAATTTTAAGTGGGTATCTATAAAACGATTAGTTTTTACAAAAACGACCCCGCATTTGTTTCTATTCAACCCGCAGTCCTTTTTGGAGCAGAAACGCGTGCGCCGGAGCCAGGGAGCTCGGCTCCGCGCCACGCGCTCGCCCCGACCCCGCCTTCCTCCGCCGCCTCGCCACGCGCTCGCCCCGACCCCGCCTTCCTCCGCCGCCTCGCCACGCCGGCCGGCCTCACCGGAGATCACCGCCGCCGCGACCAGGTCACGTGGCCGCCCCTGCCTTCTCCTCCTCCCTCACCTTCCTCCCTCCCTCTCACCATCTCTCTCCCCCTCTCATTGCAGTGCCACCATGGCCGCCCCGAGCTTCGCCGGCAGCCGCGCCGCCCGCCTCCGGCCACGACTCCGACGGGATCCGGCCGCCACTGCCCGGATCCGCATCCTCTGCTCCGCCGCGCCCCGGATCCGGCCACCACCAAGCCTCCGATTCATAAATAGTCCTCGCTCCTTTGCATAGAATCCAATCAATTTATACACACGGGCGATTTTGCCCCATTAGAAGAAATCAACGACAATAGGAGGGGAACAGAAGGAAGGAATTAATCCCACAAGAAGGAAGATGGAGCAAAAGAATACACGACAGAGTAAGGGAAGGGGTGGGGGAAGACGAGCCGAAGCAGAGGATGCCGGACGAGGCAGCGGCCTGCTAGCGTGATGCAACAGAGATGTGCCAGGTGGACCTCGAGATGTGCAGAGGCGAAGGCCGAGGCGTCGTTCGGCGCTGCCCGTTGATGACCACGGCCTTGTGGTCGTAGGACACGGCGGCATCGCCGACGGCAGCGGCCGCGGCGCAGGCCGAGGAGGAGGACGCGGAGGGAATGGTGGCGCCTGGATCTGTTCTCTCCCCCTCGACTGCTGCTCGGACAGTGTGGACCAACTGTGGGTGGCGCTGGGCTTATATGCTGGTGGTCTATCTGGCCTCGCCGGTGGTGTTGATGATGGCGGATGTCTCTGAAAGAATTATAGCAGTGCTGGAGGAATGATAAGGGAGGGGCGAGATGAGGGTAGTGGTGAGGCCGGGCGGCAACGTGGCGGGCGGCGGCGAAGCTCCGGTAGAACGGCGCTCGCCGGGCAGCCGGCTCACAGCACGCCGGATCAAGCTGGCTGCTGCGGCTGTTGAAGTGCAGTGCGTGTGTGCAGATGGGGATGAGAAGAGAGATGGGGCGAGAGAAGTTAATGGATGGAGATGCATCTCGGTGGAAAGGATAAAGCAAGCTCTAAAGCGGTGGTGTACACGTGCCTATACGTGCCGGCCGCTCGACCCTCAGCGTATGCCAAACATTGAAAATGTAATATAATCTTTCAAATCAAACTATCTTTGATAAAAAAACTAAAAAATCATAAGAATTCAAATCGTTTGATAATTTTATAAAATAATTTATTAAACTCTCAAAGAATATGTAAGGGCATCTCCAACGCTGACCCACAAGGCGTCAGCAACCGTCCGGACTACCGGTCCAGACGTGTTCTGCCATCTAACATGGGCATGTATCGGTCAGCCGATCGGTCTGGGCCTACTTTTTACCGCAAAGCAAACATAAACTTGGGGGAGGGACTTTGCGGGTGTCCGAACCGCTGCCAGGCTCGATTCTGACTACCCTGGGCCACCTAACATCCACTCCATTCCCGCCCGGAGCGTTCAAATGTGAGGCCTTTGTTCGCCTCCCTACATCAAACATGCACGGGTGCCGAGAAACCTACTCCGGCGCCACAAGTCCGTTTGTCTGCCGCGCATCATTAACCACCCCGTCCCTTGCCTTGCCATCCACCGGCTATTTAAATTCCAACCCAGACCATAGCTGCATCCACCATCCCCCCCTCCCTTTCTCCTCTTCGCACCACGCCTGTCATGGCCTCCTCGAGCTATCAAGCCATTTGGGACAGTCTCTCGTCAGAGTAGAAGACGGAGATGGCCGCCATTGCCGCCAACTGACAGACGGAGGCCGGCGCTGCGGATGTCCCAATGAATGACGCGACCGACACAAGCTGGCGCCACCCTCCTCGCAGGTCCATGTCGGCATCACCATGCGCGAGGCATGTGCTCACTACCGAAATGGTGTTAGCCGAGCGGGAGGCCTTGTTCCGGCCGAGTAGGAGGCACTGGTCAACTCCTATCAGATTCAATTCCCGAGGCTCATGGCATGCTGGAAATGGGAGAACGGGCGCCGACGATCATTTAGACTAGGTGTAGAGTATATTTTGGTTCAAATATGTCGAAATGTAATTAATTTGCTCTGGTCTAGATTAAAAGCATCTGTTTTATCTAAATATTATTCAAGTGTGAATGAATATCGTCCAGTTTATTTAAATACCCATCAAATTTGTTCGCTTTCATTAAATTTCTTCTGAAATGCAATTGCACTTACGTGGATAGTTTTGGATGGCCGCCTCGTGCATCAGTGCCCACAGACTGGTCCCCGGTCCATGGACGGATGCTTTGTCCGTTTTGTGGCTTGGCGTTGGAGAAGCACTAAGAATCACGTTGTATTTTTCTCCCGCTAAAATACTATTTTATGCACAACTTCTCTTCCATTCGATGGAAGTACGGAGCTTAAGTATGCGCCAATGAAGGACGTTAGTGTGGCTTCTCACATGAACACTTCATGATCCAAATAAGGATAATTCAACCCATGACAAAACACCCGCATATGCACCTTACAGATGAGGGTAACCTTATTTCAAGGTTTGTCAAACTTGAATATAAGTGAAGCATAATGACACATAAAGCGGGTTTTGTCAATTTTTTTGCCCGTTGCAACGCATGGGCATATGTACTAGTTAAACATAATTTATATTAGATCAACAAAACATTATTACCGATGCCGCAATTGAATTTGTCATCGTTCAACCACCGTAGATCACACCGACGATGGACAACATATAGAAATCCAACCACTGAAGTACCTGCACAAATAGCCGTAGAGCAAAAAATCTCGTTGAATTAGACAATAGTAGACTGCGGGCATACGAGGGAGATTCGTAACACAACATGTATATGGGGCGGCGGGAGGGGGGGGGGGGGGGGGGGGCATCTTGACTTAGGAACACAGTCATGCTAGTATCCTTGGACCAAAGCCGGCGATCTTGCTCTCAAACTCTCCAGGGAAGAGGTTTTCAAAGAAGATGATATTGCTGCTGCAGATGCACATGTAATCACTTTGACAGACAACACAGGTAACCAACTTGTCGATAAAGATGAAACTGGAGAAATACTCTGGGGCTTCTTTACAATGCCACAACAAGCACGACAAAGAACCAGTGGATTTCTATTTGTGATGACACTGTGATCACCATCCGAACGATGTCACCACGACCCAAAAACTACACAAATGGTGAGAGAAGATAATCCTCTCCCATCAGCCTCAAGGTGCTAGAGCAACGACCATATGTGGACGGCTGATGATACAATTTTTTCTGGCGGCTAGGGTTTCTTCACAAAGGAGGTATATGACTGTTTCATTTTTTTTCGAAACGGAATATGACTGTTTCATATGTAAATGCAGACTTATTCAATTGTATTTACCACCTATTATCTTTTTGCGGTCTGTCAGGATGAATTTCTAAGAGAACAATCATTGCCAATAACCTCTTGTTTAATCGACGGCAACCCTCGACCCCTGACCCCTCGGGAATCCTCGACCCTCGACCCCTCGGCGGTCCTGTCGAACACCTTCACTGTGAGCATGGTGCAGCTGTTGTCGTAGCTTAAGATACGGACGTGCCCGAGCTGAATGTCATCAGCGTGGGCGAACTGCTTCAATCCGTTCTTCGCGAACGGATGGAAGCAGTTCACCACGCTCATGACATTCAACTCAGGGGCGTCCTCATCTTAAGCTGCGATACCAGTTGGTTAGCACACGGACCGAAAGATCCTCGCCCCTCGACCCCTCAGCCCTCGACCCCTCGCCCCTCGACCACTCGACCCTCGGCAACCCTCGACCCCTGACCCCTCGGTGACCCTCGACCCCTGACCCCTCGGGAATCCTTGACCCTTGACCCCTCGACAGTCCTGTCAAGCACCTTCGATGTGAGCATGGTGCGACTGTTGACGTACCTTAAGATGCAGACGTGCCCGAGCTGAAGGCCATCAGTGCGGGCGAACTACTTCCATCCAATCTTCATACACGGATGGAATTAGTTCACCCACTCTCATGACCTTCAGCTCGGGGACGTCCTCATCTTAAGCTATGACACCAGTCGGTCAGCACTCGGACCGGAAGATCCTTGACCATTGACCCCTAGACCCTCGACCCCTCGCCCCTCGATCCTCAACCCTCTTCCCCGTCCATCGACCCCTGGCGACCGGCGATCCTCGACCCCGATCCGTGGGCACCGACGCATCCTAACCTCGAACCGGCTTCGTCGGCGCCGACGCACCCCTAACCTCTTCTTCTTCTTCTTCTTCTTCTTCTTCCTCCTCCTCCTCCTCCTCCTCTTCGTCTTCTTCTTACTATTATTTTCTATCATTTTTCTTATTAACTAAACCTAAACTAAACTAAATATAAACCTAAACGTAAAAAATAGAAGAAAAAACCCTAAACTAAACCTAAACTACACTAACTACACTAATTACACTAACTGCACTAACTAAACCTAAAAAACAGAAAAAACCTAAACTCCTCCTCCTCTTCTTTTTCTTCTTCTTCTTTTTATTCTTCTTCTCCTTCTTCTTTCCTCCTCCTCCTCCTCCTCCTCCTCCTCTTCTTCTTCTTCTTCTTCTTCTTCTTCTTCTTCCTCTTCTTCTAATTATTCTTATTTTCTACTTTTTTCAGAACTAAACATAAACCTAAAACTAAACTAAACCTAAACCTAAAACTGAAACTAAAACTAAAACTAAACATAAACCTAGCACTAAAAACAGAAAAATAAATAAAAAAGAGGAGCTAAAGCTCACCTTCGGAAGTGGGGCGGCCAGTGGAAGAGGTGGCCGGTGGAGGAGGGGAGCTGGGTGGCCTGGGGCAGGGCCCGGGGGCGCCGATGCTGAGGGGCACGGTGGGGGTGGGGGGGGGGGGCGCCGAGCCGGCAGGGTGGCGGGGGCGACGGGTCCGCGCTGGCGCCGGGGCGGTGAGCCAGTGGGGCGGTGGGGTTGTGGGGCGACGGGTGGCGGAGGGTGGTGGGGCGGTGGTGCGCGTGCGGTGGACGTCGGGGAGGAGAGGGAGAGAAACAGAGAGAGAGAGGGGCGGGGTGGGGTGGTACGCGGCCGTTAGTTAAGTCAAATGGTTGTCGTCTACCCTGCCTTTGCCGTATGCCTTTTTGCTCTTTGCCATTTGCTGATCTTTGCCAACAGCCACTTATGCGCCGTCTGCTTTTTGGAAGCAGACGACAAAGAGCTCCTTTGACGTCCGCTAGCAGACGACAAAGAAGTGGCTGATGGCAAATCCTATGATTCTAGTAGTGTATGGATAGAAGTGCCACTTCTTAATATCTAACTATCTTTTTTCGTAATAAGAAGAAGATATCCGAAAATCCAACGCAAGTATATATCTCTTCAATACTGCACCGTGAATTTGTATTTCTCTATTTGCATCATGTGCATTACCAAAGTTTTCTTTCTCCATGCCCTCTTCCTTTAGAGGAGAGCCGCCTGTCACCCGACCGAGGTGAGATTAGAGCTAGATGGTTGGCTTTTGGACTTGGTAATTTTAGAAATAAACAAGATACATGACATATCATGGCTGTGTCTGAGTAGCATTTGAACTAATCAATAACATAGCTTAGATTAGGTGCCCCTAGCTGCTACATGTACATGTAATCCTCAGTTTGATTAGTTGGTTTACAAATACTTAGTGCTTGTTGCATCCTCACCACTTAAACTTCCCATACCCATTTAAATATTATTAGTTTTGATACCCATGGTAATTAGATTGTCGAGTCCCAAAAGGCTCACAGATAGTACAACAACAGATGTATGTATAGGTAAAGCATTGCTTTAACACGAGATCGATGTGTTGTTCTATTTGGAGTTCTTCTTCTTCGACGATCATAGGATGGGTTTCTGGTTGGTAGCAGGAGATTAGCAGTGTGGGCGTTGCTTTTCTTTATTTGGGGCCTCTTTTGGCCAATTTACTTCTTATCCGTAGTCGGATCCTGTCTTATTATTATCGTAATTCTTCTGTATTGGTGGATTGTGATACTTATGTTTTAGTTAGCTTCCTTTGTTATGGCGAGTGTAAGCCAACTTAAATGGTTGTATTCTCCTCTCTTGATGTTGTATTTGTTGTGACGTCCACCTTGTTACAGACATGTGACACTTGTGTGTATGATATTAGTCACATGTTGGGGCGTCTTCAATATGCGGTTCTATCCTTTGTCAGACTTGCGAGTCTTTTTTGGGGCTAGGACCACATGTTGGGCGTTACAGTTTTGGCTGTAGGGATACATGGTTTGTAGAAGGTTTGCCTTGCATCTATCGCGCTTGTATCCATGGTGCCCTGAGTGTGTGCTCGAGGTATGGAGATGGTGCCTGGCCGTAGACAGTAGGGATACTCTATTGCAGTGTGGCTTTATAGAGGTGGTGCATCGTGGCATTGCCGATGTCGATGGCCGGTGGTGTGAGTGTTTATACCATGGTTGCTAGAGGAAGCTCATGGCGGAAGATCGATGCCACAACGATATAGTGTCGGCTTATGGTGTATTTTCCAGGGCCATTGTTCATGCCCAGATTACAACCGTCGTACACTTGGTTCATAGGCACTGACCACTGAACAATCTCCAATTGAGACTTTGGCCGTTCTGTCTTCTTTCGCTATGCAACAACGACAGTTTGTATTGGCTCCATAGATGGATCTTGGCGACTGGCTACTTTCTTGGTGTGTGTATGGTTTTTAATCAGATGACTGGATCCACGTTCATATCATGCGCGCTTGCCTAATATCCGTTGGGTCAGCACCTACTCGACGAAGATCATTGTTGCTCTTTATCCTTTTTTTCTCCGCCCATTATAGGTTTGGTCTTGTAGGACATTGCCTTTTACCGGTCTAATCTTTTGTGTGCATGTGTTAATGTTGTCCGTGTGCATCCTAGCTATGGATAGACCGAGTGCGTATTCATTATGTTTGTATACCTTGAAGTTATATTATAAGTAAATATAAAATACCTTTTATTCGAAAAAAGGCCAAGACCTTGATCCACTAGCACACATTTCTTTTGGTATGCTTAAATAATACATTTTTTATTGCAGCTTGATGAAATGACACAAACTGAGTTTTTCTCTCCTTTTCCTGTTTTGGCCCAAACATCGTATTTTTAAAAAGATTACGCCCTCCCATCATTTCCCTGCAAACTCTATTTTTAAAAGGATTTGGCCTAGGTTCGATCAAGAGGCTAGCCCGTTTGAAACAACAGGACATGTAAACCACCCTTAAATGATCAACCTCATGCCATCAAAAATTCAAAAGCAATAGAAAAATTGGTACCTCTGTCATTTCGGATGTGCCATCCCAAACCTATTGACCATGGCTAGTGGTTGAGGTGTGCCATTATGAACCGTCTGAGATGAAGTTATGCGCTTGTTTTTGCTGGGCACATGGGTTGTCACATCTATCTCGGTAAAAAAAACTCACATTGAACTAAAAAAGACAAACCTTTGCTCAACTCCATCTAAAAAAAGCCAACTTCCATTTAGAAAAACGATCCTCACCTCATCCAACCAGCAAGCACCACATTCCATAGTCCATCAAACACCTCCATCTAATGGGTTTAATTCGAGCGCTAAGCTCTTGCATACCATCAAAGGACCAGCAACTACATACCATCCCACAATGCGCTCGCTGCAGCGGCAGACAGATCTATATCGCTTTAGGTCCGGCCTTGAGGTGAACAAGCTCAACCTCCAAACCTCAACTTGTGTGTGTGTGCCTATTGTAAAGGTCCATCACGGTGCTTGCGCTTGCCGTCTTCGGTACGTGAAATAAGCTTCCATCAGCGGCCAATCGGCAAGATGGAAATTTGTGTCATGAGACTTATGGTGTAACTTGGCCCGGTTAACCTCAAAGGGGCCAGTGGGTGGCAGCTTCTTTCCCGAAACCTCACAATCCTATATCATGCATCGTATTGTAGGGGCATACCTTGCATACATATCATGGTCCAAACAAGCTTGGTGCCCTTATGTGTAGTGAAAGCTGGCCATGCTCTTGAATATATTAGAAGCAGCTGACATATTCCCACAATTGATTGGGACTATCACTGTGTCATGTCCTAGCTCAGTTTGGTGCATCCATGTTCAATCCTACAGAGTGAGCTGTCTTGTAGCTATGCACAGTGACACGACTAGTCTATATAAGATATCCACATGGAAAAGGCATCCAGCCTCAATGGGACACAGTTTTCTTTAGGCTGTGTTCGGTTGAGAGGGATTCGAAGGGGGTTTGGCAGGGATTGAAGTGGATTTAATCCCCTGCAAGTCAAAACCTCCTCAAATCCCCTCCAATCCTCTTGTGGAGGGGTGTAACCGAACAAGGCCTTACTAAGAAAAGTAAGAACCAATCGAGGAGACAAGTGCTTTCTGTGAGACTTTCTGTTCATTTTGTAACACCGAATTTGTGATGATCATACGAAGAACACAACTTATTGGAGTAAACGATGACCACACATTTACAACATATCAGCACGCATAATCCTTGTCATGAGCTCAGATCAGTTTTCTTTAAAGTTGGAAGATACAGTCAAAATACAATATATTCTAGCATTGAAAGTTGAGTACAAAGTTTTAGACTGCCATGTTGATAATAAGAGCTAGCGGCGACAAGACAGACTTTAGATCCTGCCAAGGCACAGGCGAATCCAAGCACGCGGTCATCAGGATTGAGCATGTTGCTCCCCGTTATGAAAAATAGGCACATACCACCTTTAGTACGATTCTTCCAAACCCAACAGTACATAAACACTCAATGATTTCGTGCTTAGCTTACAAGTGGACCAGCCGTATTCACAACAAGAACTTGTGATGAACATCCTTGTTGTGACAAATCTCTCTGTAGTCCTCACTGTGGTGTTCTACTTGAAATGGTGAATCAATGATCAGTGACCCAGAGAGCACCACCGCATTCTGGTGGTCTGGCAATCGGGCTCACTAGTAAGGCATGCGCTCATCCTGAGTCTTACTTCCTTCTCTTTTAACCTTGTGTTGCCTCCACTACTTGTTGTGCACGCAACAATTTATTGGCCAAGCACCACTACTAGGGTTTTCCCTAGTAGTAGCGCAGGTTTTAACGCTGTCAGTAGCGCGGATGGCCGCGCTACTAATAAGGCGCTACAGCTAACAAATAGTAGTAGCATTGTATGTACCAGCGCTACTACTATTGACTATATCAGTAGCTCTTTTCCCACATGCGCTACTAATATATAGCTGTAGCGCTTTTCTTCACCCGCGCTACTGCTGTATCTTTCAACAATTTTCCATGCTTCCTATTGATCTATAACAGTACCCCGTTTCAATAAACTGTAATTTCACATATACCAAATAATAATATCATTAACAACAATACCATATAGTCATACAGTAGTCATACAATATCATTAAGCATTATAGGTACTCATATATAGTCAACATGCATCCTCGCACACATATATGGTTCATACAGGAGCATATATGATAAACAGTACTAGGTAGTCATACAACATATAGCAGTCTACTAGGGGTAGTCATACAGCCACACAAATATGTAGTTTTAGATGATATCGACGACGACCATCATCCTCAAGCCACGGCGGTGGGTGTTCCTGTAGTAATTAGGATGACCTGTCAAACACGAAGATTCTTGCCAACGAGGAAGTTCTTCCACCCAACCAAGCTGAAGTGTGTGCAACCGTCTGTGTCCACGCCGTACGCATAGGTGGTGGCGGAGCCCCTTGCGGTAAGGCGTATTCCAGCAGAGCCTTCTTCATCAGGCTCGATACCACAACTCACAGATAGACTCTTTGGCAATTTCTGAATAAGAAAAATATATCAATTAATAAGTAGCCTCGCACATACTCTTGCAAATATATTTATACTAAGTATAGATTTATACACTATCAAAAAAAGTACTACATTTCTACTAAGCTTGAATTCTACTAATAAGTATGGATCAGACAGTAAGCATGAAATCGATCGAACAATAAGCATGTCATTGGACTCTAGACTAATTAAGCATGTCATCGTCTAGCTTCTACACATCATATCATTGGACTCTACACTAAGTAAGCATGTAATCGAATTCACTAAGCATATCATTGGACTCTACACTAAGTAAGCATGTAATCGGATTCTACACTAAGTATAACATACCATAACATGCCGATCAACCATGGTACTTGTCAGGTGGGTCACGAATGGCACCCCGACAAAGTCAGCACGTGACGGAATTATGTCCCATAGGTTGCACTCCTCCTCCTCGCTCAGCCTTATCCTTCGAGTATATATGGCTTCATCAAGTGGGTCCTCATCATCTTCATCCGCGTTGAGATAAATGACGGCCAGCTTGGGTCTTTCTGCTTTGAAGAAGAAGCTGATCAACTCACCACCAGTGATACCCATGTGCGAGATGAAACGGTTCCATCCATCTCCTCCCATATGCGACATATTTCGTCCTTTCTCGACCTCCATAGTGCATGGGCCCCTAGGAGCCTCAAAGTTCATAGTGTCTCCAGTTAGCTTGTTGAATTCCAACCTCACATTGCATGGAACGATTTGTGTATACACAATGATATATACACAATGCATTATTACCAATAACACTAAAAACAAAATAGTTGTTACAAATTTCATATATTTTGTTACCGCTGCAGGAAGAAAACTCGGCTGGAAGTAGATGCCGAACAACGTGCCAGTTGTAAGGCTGCTGGCGCATCTTGACTTGCACAGTCGACATGGTGGTGGTGGTGGTGTCGCCATTTTCCTAAAGTAATATTAGAAAAGGATTAACGGTCCACTTCAGAGGAAAAATCCGGCATGACCTTTGCTAAAAAAGGACATATCGAGCGCCTGAAATTTGCCGAAACGGAAATTAATCAACACTCCAGCAAAACATAGGCCACTCGGAGGTGTTACCTGCAAACATGGTCACTTGGGCAAGCACATATCCTATTTGAGCAACACTACATATACGTGTTTATATCTACATCATATGAGCAATTCTTCAGCAACACTATATAAAACTAGTTGTACTAAAAAATCTACATCATCATCTATTCAAACTGTTCTATACATAAAACATCTACATCATCATCCACTATTACTATTTCTTTTACTAAACCCTAAAAATATGACCTAAGTTGAGAATATAACAAGTACAGAACATTTTTTCAAATTCTACCAACTAAAAATTTCCATTACTAAAATTTCAAATCGAAAGACCTAAAATTTCCTATTATATTCAAAACACCTAAAATAAGATAAAAAATTATTCTATTACAAAACCTACATTCTACAATGTCTACATTCTAAAATCTACATTTAAACTACCTACATTCTACAAGAACGGAAAGGGGGGAGGAGGGGTAGGAAGGAGGGAGGGAGGAGTGGGAGGAAGGAGGGAACAAGTGGGAAGGATGGGGGAGGGAGGTAGGAGGAGCTACCTCGGTGGCGGTGATGGCAGGGGGGCGACGACTTCGGGATGAAGGAGGAAGGGGGCGACGGCGACGAGATGGAGGAGGGAGGGGGTGATGGCCGGCCGCGGGATGAAGGAGGGAGGAGGCGACAATGCGGCGGCGGCAGACGACAGGGCCGGTGCGGGGGAGAGTGAGTGGAGCAGAGAGAGGAGAGTGAGGGGTGGCCTGGTGATAGGATGACTTTAGCAGTAGAGCATTCCTTGGTAACGCGATGCTGCTAAACGCCCTAGCAGTAGTGCCTTCCGATAAAAGCGCTACTGCTAAGTGTAAGCATGCAAAAATACATTGGTCATCAATGATCTTTTTTTGTACAATCTGTATTGTCAATATGAGTCCTCTCCGGTAGGAACCGGAGAAGACTCATATTGCGTCCACAAATTCTACACATAGAGTTCAATGAAGACCAAGTGGTTGTGATAGCTTGAGAAGTAACATATTTAAGGTGGTAAACACCCTATTCATAGAGCGAGGTGGGACTAAACTTGTGGACTGGACTTAGCAGTAGCAAGTTTTACCGAAAGGCGTTGTTGCTAACATTAATAGCAGTAGCGCGGTACGTAATACGGCGCTACTGCTATAACTAGCTTGACAGCGAGGTCAGCGCAATTATAGCAGTATCGTTGTTTACAGAGGACGCACTACTGCTATATATTTTCCATTCAGCAGCGCGTTTTCGTGGCACGCGTTACCTCTAAATAGCAGTAGCATCGTATTTTACAGAGTGATGTTGGTAAGATTTTGTGTATAAGATTTTTCCTAGTAGTGCACACTTAAAATGTAATGTTGATACGTCTCCAACTTATCTATAATTTTTGATTGTTCCATATTGTTATATTATCAATCTTGGATGTTAATATACATTTTCTAGCAACTTTATATCAATTTTTCGGACTAGCCTATTGACATAGTGCCCAGTGCTAGTTCCTATTTTTTGCTTGTCTTTTACTTTGCAGAATATCAATACCAAACGGAGTCCAAATGCCACGAAACTTTTGAGAGATTTTTTCGGCCTAGAAGTGACCCAGGGAGCACAAGATGTTTACCTGAGGAGGTTCATGGGTCCCACAAGACACCAAGGCGTGCCAGAGGCCCTAGGCATGCTGTGGTGCCATGTGGGTCCCACGGGACCCTTTTCCACCGACCTCCGGCTCTATAAATACCATAATATTCCAGAAACCCAAGGGGAGTCGACGAAAAATTGTTTTCGCTGCCACAAGTTCCAGAACCACGAGATCCAATCTAAAGGCCTTTTCCGGCACTCTGCCGGAGAGGAACATGATCATGGAGGGGTTCATCATCCTCATTAGTGCTCATGGATGATGCTTGAGTAGTTTACCACAGACCTACGGGTCCGTAGTTAGTAGCTAGATGGCTTCTTCTCTTTTTTTGATCTTCAATACAATGTTCTATTCAGAAATCTATTTGATATAACTCTTTTTGCGGTGTGTTTGTTGGGATCCGATGAATTGTGAGTTTATGATCAGATTTATCCATACATGATTATTATTGTCTCTTTTTTTTTCTCTGATATTTTGGTTTTGTTTGGCCAACTTGACTAATTTATCTTGCCATGAGAAGAGGTGCTTTGTGACGGAGTCGATCTTGCGGTGTTCAATCTCAGTGACAGAAGGAGACATGATACACATTTATCATTGCTATTAAGGATAACAAGATGGGGTATATTCCTTCATGAATAGATCTTGTCTACATCATGTCATCATTCTTATTGCATTACTCCATTTTTCCATGAACCTAATTCACTAGATGCATGCTGGATAGCAGTCGATGTGTGGAGTAATAGTAGTAGATGTAGGCATGAGTCGGTCTACTAATCTTGGATGTGATGCCTATATACATGATCATCGTCTTCCATATCGTCATAATTATTTGCTTTTATATCAATTACCCAACAGTAATTTCTTTACCCGACATATGCTATTTTCTCGAGAGAAGCCACTAGTGAAATCTACGGCCCTTGGATCTATTTCTCATCATATATGTTCAAATCTCTTCTATCAAAAACCTAGAAATACTTTTCTGTGTTTTATTTGCTTTTATTTTATTTGCATCTACCAATCTATCTATTTATCATCTTTCAATACCTTGGAGGGATTGACAACCCCTCTACGCATTGGGTTGCGAGCATTCGTTGTTTGTGTGCAGGTGTTGTCTACATAGTGTCGCTTGGTTCTCCTACTGGGTTGGTAACCTTGGTTTCATAACTGAGGGAAACACTTACCATCGCTATGTTGCTCCGTTGCCGGGGAGGATCAATTCAAGATCTATCAGGTTCCTGTGCATAAACTCTCCTCTCTTTGCAATTACATTATTTGTCATCTGCCTCTCGTTTTCATCTCCCCCACTTCTAAAACATTTTAGAAAGTACAAAAATATTGGCCTTTTAATTTCCTATTTTTTCGTTTGCTTTTTTGTTTGTTTGCTCGTTTGCTTGCATCTTTGTCTTTGTGGCAATGTGTCTTCTATTTTCTTGCATCTTCGCTTGCTAAAAATCTATTGATATGCATCCTCATCCACTTGCTAATCTTTACAAAAGATCCAATTATGATGAACCAATTGCCAGTGAGTTGAGTGCACTTGATTATATGTGAAGTTTTATTTGAAAATCATGAATCTGAAAATTGTGATGAAGTGTTGAAAGAAGAAATTTATAAAGTGATTCATGATAGCTCATTGAATGAAAAGCATGATATTGCAATGATTTCACTATAAATTCTATTAATGTCAATTATTCTAATATGTGCAAACCCCAAGCTTGGGGATGCTAATTTTGCAATGTCCACTACTTATTGCAATGATCATGATTGGGTGATTTTTCTTATGATCTTGAAATTTATTTAATCCTCATGATGAATATGATGTTGATAATAGTGTTTGCAACAATATTGAAAGTGGGTTTCGAAGATCTCCATTTTATTTAACTAGTTAGTTGCACGTGCTTTGCACGTCAATACTTAATCATGCACAAAAATAATGAATAACTCGGCAGGGCATGACTCACACAACATTTTCATTTTTCAATGAATGTTGCAAAAAATGGTCCGCAACTATTATAATAAAACTGATAAATAAATAATTTACAGATTTTTGGTATTTATCAGTTGCGTGAAATTGCACATCAGACCAATCGATTTCATCAAGTGTGTGATGCTGAGACATGTATGCCGGTGAGGCCGAGCCAGGAGTGACTTGAACCTGGGGACGATGCGACAACATCGTTGTCGGTGGAGGGGAGGCATAGTTTGATGGGTTCAGGTGCAATGGGGGTGCTGCGAGCTCGCCGGCGGTCGAATCTGGCAAGGTTTAGAAAGTGGTCTAGGGGGCAGAGGAGGTGGAGTCGAGCAGAGCAGAGGGTGGAGCGGTACGTTGTTTGGTCTACGTTGGGCGATGGTTCCAGAAAGAAGAAGCACAACACCAAAATGGAGAGGATTGTGAAGTTGTGGCCGCTGGATCCGAATCGGACAACGGACAAAACTTACTAAAATATTTTCTTTTTAGGATGTGACATATAGGTTTTCCCTTAATTCAACATCTAAGTTAGTTGTTAAATTTCTTTTTGTTTGTCATTTTATCTAGATATTTTTTGACATGCCCTTTACCCCAGTTAGCACACGGTGTCAATAAAACGCCGAAATAAACCATTCAACTCTTTATCCTATACTTGTGTTATACTCTTTCGATTATCCTTTCAGAAAGATGCGAATGGTACACAAGCTCAACATAACTAAATGCTGACAATAGTTACAGAGAATATTTTAAATATTAAAATAAACACAACTCAATCATCTTGAACCTAAACATGAAAATGATTATAAATTATTTTGGGATGTTCTCAAATATATGGTTCACACTTTACCTAAGACACATGTGTTCCTTAATGAAATCAACATATATTTGTTCAATTATTGATTTTGATAATACAGAAAATCATCTATTCATATTATGTCTATATGATGTACGTAGTTTGGAAAGTATGAAATATAAATATCTTTTGGTGGGAATAACATATATTGAACTATGTGAACATATTGCTTTAAATATAAATTGATAAGCAATGTAATAGAAGAAAAGTAAACTTAATTTACTTTAGAGAAGTACATAATCCAAAAAATAAGAAATGAAAATTATATTGGCAGATGGACCGGCGGGACATATTTATTGTGGCGAACACGTGAACGCAAGTAGGTGTGTATTTTTTGTTATCCAGCCAAATTGTGGAGAGTTGAAGCATTTTGAGGTTGATATTTTTTTTTCTGGAGGTTTCCACTGAGCTGGCCTTTTCTTGCCTTTGCAGGTTGTGTAGAGGATCAGGCAGAATAGCTGCCAGCTTTTTATAGAAGTAATCCTCTCGAGTTCACTCGAAAAATGCAAGATGGGCCCCACATATCACATGCTCGGTACCAGGCTATGCCATGTGCGCATGCAGGAGCAGGCTGCACCACCGCGAATCCCTGGAATGACAGCCGTAGGATCTTTTTATCCAACGGTATATATTGCAGCACTACCGAGCAAACAAATGTGAGCCATTGGATTGAAACTATCCAACGGTCTATATTATAAGTTACTCGTATACTATATAGTAGTATAGATAATGATCCCACCCCTTTGGAGAATGATCAATCCTATGAATTTTTTGATAAAAGTTTTCTTGGAGAGGTCATGACTTCATTTGATGATAATCCCACTATTTTCGAAGAGTGTCAACTTTGCATGGTTATGTGATCGCTATATTGTTGAATTTGAACATGATCCCACATGTAAGTCTTATGAGAGAGGAAATATGGTTGTAGAAATTTTCATGTTACTAAATTACCTCTCTTCATGTTGGGATTGTCAATATTTTATTCTTCTTCCTTGCATATGCTAATTTTTCTTTGCCTTGATAATTTATTCACTTATAAAATGCCTATGCAATGCAATTATGTTAGACTTAAATGTGATTTTCACATGCTTTAGACGCTCTCTTTGTGCTTCAATTCTTGTCTTTTATGTGAGCATCATTAAAATTATCAATGCATAGCTAGGGCCGTAAAACGATAGCGCTTGTTTGGAGGCAACCCAATACTTATGTCTTGTTTTATTATTATTGTTATTGTTGGTTTTCTTTCTGTTCTTCAATAAATATAAAATTATGCCTCTGATTAGAGTGTGTTTCATGTTTTAATTAGTGTTTGTGCCAATTAAAGCCTTTGGGATGATTTGGATAATAGATGATTTGATCATGTTGGAAAACAGAAACTCCTACGTCGAATAGCAGAATTTTCAATTTCACTAGAGAATGATAAAATTCTGAATTTTTTACACATGATTGATATACAAATTGCCCACGTTGTCCTAAATGTTCAGAATTTTTTGAGCTACAGAAGTATGACTATAATTCGGATCTCTACAGATTGTTCTATTTTTTGACGGATTCTGTTTTCGTTGCATTGTGTGCTTATTTTTGATGAATCTATTGATTGTATCGGGGATTATAAGCCATGGTAAATTTAGAATATAGTAGGTAAAATGCAATAATAAAATATGAATAGTTTTGCAATAGTAAATGAAGTGGTGATTTGTTTTATTATTCTAACGGATCTCACGAAGTTTTATTAAGTTTTATGTGAGTGAAGTTTAAAGTTTTGGGTGAGATCACGATGGATGAATGAATAAAGAGTGAATAGAGCCTAAGCTTGGGGATGCTCATGGAACCCCAAGGTAATATTCAAGGAGAACCAAGCAACTAAGCTTGGGGATGCCCCGGAAGCAATCCCCTCTTTCCCCAAATGCGGCGCGGGCGAAGGCGGGCAAGGTGTCCGGAAAGAAGAACAAGGCGGCGGACGGCTCCTCTAGGCGGCCGAAGATGAAGCTTGCAGGGCGTGCGATGGATGCGGCGGCGACCGAAGCGCCGGCGAGCTCATTTGTTGCACCGGCGGCCGATGCGCACAAGGTGTTCGATGAAATGCCCACAAGGTAAAATTTCTCCCACTTTTTTTTTGTTTTGTTTTTTGAATGCATACATATGGATAGCTTATTTGCTTTGTTGTATATACTTTGTAGTTTCGTCAATGATGAGATATATATGTCAACTATGGGTGTTGGCTCCAACAATTCTCATTGGTCTCAAACCAATGAGATGCATTTCGATGATCATGAGTTTGAGGTGGACGAGGATGGTGAGGGTATCATCGATGCAACGAAAGGAAGAGGGGCCAACTACACCATGGAGGAAGACATCTTGCTATGCAATACATGGTTGCAAGTGTCGAGGGATCTCACTGTTGGATGGGATCAAAGTAGAGATGTATATTGGAACCGGACGAAGGAGCACTTTGATCTACACAACAAAAGTGGAATTAACCCCTCGGGAAGATCTCTTCGCTCCCGGTGGTCGACAATCAACCAAGATTGTCAAAGGTGGGCGGCCGCACTTAAGGCGATGAACACGTTGAACCCAAGTGGCACTAGTGATAGAGATAGGGTAAGTGCCGTTTCTTTCATAATTCTTCCATGTTCATCATGCGTTTTCTTGGTGTTTCAAGTGCTAACTTGTTCTTTTGTTTGTAGCTCACTATTGCACAAAACTTATTTGAATGAGAGGAGAAGAAGACCAAGAAAGGGAAAATCAAGAAAGGGAGACCATTTACCTTGCCTCATTGCTATGATGCGTTGAAGGATGATGAGAAATGGAAGCCCCGTGATGGTGTTGATGACGAGGAGAGAAACAAACGCAAGCAAACTATTGCTTTGGATGATTATGAGGAGGAGGCATCAAGTGACGATGACAAGAGAAGCCCTACACCAAACTCGGTTGCATACTCAAAGCCAAAAAGACCAAATGGATGCAAGAAAGATGGAAAAGAAAAGGAGAAGAGGTAAGGAGATGACGAGCTAAAGAATGCTATGAAAGATATTGTGAAGGCAAAAAGGAAGCGAACGAGGTGAGGAAGATGGTGAGGAACCAAGATGCGGTGGCCGAGGAGAGGAAGGTGGCATTGGAGGAGAAGAAATTGGTCATGGAGGAGCGAACTAGATTTTCGGAATAGGAGAAGTACTTGTTCTTCATGGACGGATCTACCCTCGATGAGAAGCAAAAGGAGTACGTCAATCTTGCTTGTGAGGAAGTCTTGGTCCAAAAAAGAGCCATGGTTGGCATGAGCAGCATGGGTGGCATGGGCGACATGTGTGGAATGGGCGGCATCGGTGGCTTCGGAGCTACCATGGGCGGCATGGGAGGCATGGGTGGCTTCGGCGCTACCATGGGGGCCATGGGCGGCATCGGTGGCTTTGGAGCTACCATGGGAGGCATGGGAGCACTGGTGGATCTAGCTTTTGATGGTTGCTTTGTTAAGTTGACAATAGGGCAACAAATATTGGCTGCAACTGGAAGAGATGGTAATAACAACATCTTTCCCACTGTATTTGCTATTGTTGACAAGGAAGACACTGCCAGCTGGTCCTGGTTTCTAACCCAGCTCAAGTATGCTCTTGGTGGCGAGTCAGGGAAGTATGGCAAGTACACTATCATATCTGATAGACAAAAGGTACCTCATACATCATCATTCTTATTTTTACTAAAGTTTTACCATTCTTAGTACCGTCAAATAGTGTGTTGTTATACTATATTTTGAACACTAGTTATTTAATGTAACATCCCAAATTCTTAATTTGGAATGTTATGCATAGGTCATTCATGCATATCATATTCTATTTCTTTTCCGTTTTGCAATCCTCGAAATCCTAAGCAACACAAGGACCCTCGGAGAGAGTTGGGGATTCTTCGGTCTCATATTTGGATTTTCGTACCAAATAATGAAACAAGGATTTTGATTTTAATTATTCTTTCTCCAAAAAATATTTCGTACAAAAAAATAAATGAGAGGAGATAATATGACTTCTCCAAAATAATTGAAATATTGGAGGAAAAATGTTAAAATCATTTATTTGATCTTAGCTGATTTTATTCGAATTTTATTTGCATTAGAAAAATTTGCACGTTTTCCAAAAATGCATTTAGGGCCAAGAAAATGTTCACCTCGTCCTTAATATTTCATTTAGACGGTGAAAATTTATTTTGGTATTTTTAGATTTTTATTTATTTATTTAGGATTTTTCTAAGTTCCGGCGGAATTTATTTATAAAAAAAAAACTTGCGCCCGCGCCCGACCAGGCCCAAGGCCCAGCCAGGCCGGCCCGCACCTCGCCGTCGCCTTCCCCGCGCGCACCGCCGTGCGCCGCACGGACGCCAAGGGGAGCCCGAGCCAGACTCCTTCCCGGTCGCCCCCTTCCCCAAGCCGAAGCAGCCCCCCCTCCTTAAATACCGCCGCCCCGCCGCCTTCACCACCACCCGACACCACCGCCGCCGCCGAGCCGAGCCCGAGCCACGCCGCCGCCGCCGCGCTGCCCGAGCCGCCGCCGCCGCCCTCCGCGCCACCCCGCCCCTCGCCGAGCCCCGCCGCCCCTCGCCGAGCCCCACCGGAGACGCCCGCCCTGCCGGACGACCTCGCCGAAGGTAGCCGCCCCGCCGCCGGTTTTTTTTGTTGAGAAAAACCCCTTCGGTTTTTTTGAGAAAAACCCTAGTTCGTTTTATATATATATCGGTTTTATTCTTCGGTTTATTTACTTAGCGAGCGTTCGCTCGTTCGTTCGTTTTAACGAACGTGTTCGTCGTTTAGTCTCTGCTAACGAACGTTCGTTCGTTTAGCCGTTCGTCGTTTTTCTTTTCATCGGAGTTATTCCGCGATTATTTTGATCGCAATTTCTGATCCGATGTTCGAACATGTTTATCTCTTCGCTCGTTAGTCGGAATCAGGTGATTCAAAAGCCTGGAGTTTCGTCTCGAAAACCTCTTTCTGCTTAATCAACTTAAACTAAGTTTTGGTACTTTAAAATTTGTCCCTAGTTCAGATTAGTAAATGGATCTTATTTCTTTCGCCGTTTGAGTTTCGTTGCTCCGTTTGATTTGATTCTCTTTGTGAACCGGAGTTCTTAAGTTGAACTCTCCGGTCAAACTCTTTTATTTGGTGTTTTACTGGTGCATCTTTGCTTGTTGCTTATGTGTGTTATTGTTTGTTTGCGATAGAATTCCCAGAGTGCGAAGCGTGTTACTACGAGTCTCTAGGATTCACGGATCGTCAGCAAGGCAAGTAACACATTGATCATACTCTTTTCATACCCAGTTTTTATGCATTAGTTCAACCCACAAACATTGCATGGTTAGGAGTTGATAACATGTGGGTTGGGAAGTAGTTGATGAGGTAGAACCTATTGCCCTGTTTATTATCAAACCCTTGGGAGTTACTTCTACGTTATGCTTATATTGCTATGCTATGCTCGTAGACATGGTTTGGTTTGAGTGTTTTCCATGACAGATGTGAGATTGTTAATTAATGGTTTAATCTAAGGTGGCAACTTTAATACACATCTGGGTGGATTGAGGCACCTGAGGATACCAGCAATTGCCTGTTTTTTTGGAAATCCCGGGGTTACCGTGTTATTTTCCTATGGACCGCCACCCAGGCTCAAAGGGAACTGAGATGATTCATGCTAGAAACTTCCGTGTGCAGCCACAAGCTATTATGGGCTCTAGCATAGTTGAGTAAGTTACGTGAAGCTCTTGAACAGGTAGATCAGCAGGTAGTGGGTTTTGTAGGTTTGGTATGGTCTACCCGGAGTAGAGAGTTAATGTTTCTGAAAGACGGTGTCTCGGTCATCCGTTTCTCAAACACCATGCAGTGCGAGAAATCAATGGAGGCGATCGAGTCTTGTGGGGAAAAGTGCGTAAACCTCTGCAGAGTGTACAATCTAATCATGGTTAGCCGTGTCCCCGGTTATGGACAATTCTGAGTATCTAGTACTTGAAGCTTCTTATGTATCTCATCACTCTTAATTAATATTATTGGGTTGTTAATCACTTTAATTGGGATTGAGTTGGTGTTACCTTCTCAATGTTGTTCAACTACCATGATAGTTAAATCAAATTTATTCCTTTGCAGTAGGGAAAAATTGGCTTTATGCAAAACTATAACCATAGAGCTTTCCACCAGCCAAATATGGATTTAGTGTTAGCATTGTTCTATTTTCATTCTACTGTGTTATATTGCCAGCATATTCCATGTGCTGACCCGTTCTCGGGCTGCAACGTATTATGTTGCAGACTTTTCAGACGAGGAGTAAGGTTCGTTAGGTCGTTGCCGTGCAGCTCAGCTATGCCGTTGGAGTTGATGGACTCACTTTATCTTCCAAGCCTTCCGCTGTTTTCGCATTAGATGGCCTTAAGCCATATTATTGTAATAAGTTCTCTTTTGAAGACATTTGATGTAATAAGTGTGTGATTGCTACTCTGTTATAAATCCTTCGAGTACTGTGCGTGTCAGCATTACTGATCCAGGGATGACACTGATGCACAGAGACTTGACCGTCTGAGGTCGGGTCGCTACAAGATGGTATCAGAGCACACTCTGAGTGTAGGACACGACCACTAAGACAAACCATTGGTCACTCTTCTCTACTCATTTCTGATTTCTCTTCTATTTTTCCACTCTTTAGGATGCCGGAGATGAAGAACAAGTTTGCGCAACCAGACGAGGATACACCTTTTGGACGCCACTTGAAGGAAGTCACTAGATACTTGAGCATTGGGATACCCAGTTTCACCGGGACGTACAATGCCACCCTACCGGAAGAGGAGCACTGGATGATTCAAGTACAAGTACCAGGAAGGACGTTTTCGCCAACTTCTAAACCCATAGAATTTTCTTTCGATGCACCAACCTGGAGCCTAGGCAAGAGCATGGCAGCTCATATTACCCTGGGACGCATTGGAGAAGTCTACAATAAGGAACTCAAGGACACCATTTATAAAATATGTGGGCGCCGGGACGAGCAATGGGAGATGACCAGCAGCAAGAAGGATAGATCCATTGCAGCTTTTATCCAGGAGCAAAACCAGCACATTCGACGACAGGAGAACCAGATGTGCGTAGACATGATGGAGTTGGAGATGGCAAAGACTAGGATCATCGAGCTGGAGGAAGAACTCAAGTTCAACCACGACGGATATGAGGAGGAAATCAAGACACTACTGGAGAAGAACGACGACTTGGTTAAGAAGATCAGAGTATTCATGGGAGGACCAGCACCAGAAGACGAAGATGACGACCCCACTTGTCCGGACAACTACATCATCATCGACGACACTGATTCTGATCCTAGTGATGATGATTATGAAGATGAAGGTGGAGCCGACATTATGGAATCTTCCACCGATCAAAATTTTTAGATGACTACCATATACTAGTAGTATTTTTCCCCATGTAATAGATCACTTTTACACTAGTTCTAGATCGTTGTAAGCCCTTGCTTGATTGATTGACTGTTATGATTGATTGTCTCATGTGCATATGGGTAGTGCTTTCTCACTAGACCTTTCTTCTATTCTAATCTCTTCCCTCTAAACCCCTCAGATGCCTCCGACACGTGACACCGGTTTTGTTTTCCCGCCGGAGCTCACCCAGTTGATCCAGCAGCAGAATACCTTGATGCAATTGCTAGTTCAGAACCAGGGCAACAACAATAGCAACAACAACCCTCCACCAGCAGACAACCTAGCCCGCTTCCTAAGGTTACACCGCCGGTGTTTTCCAGTAGCACCGAGCCAATAGTAGCTGACACTACTAGAAAAAGGGCTATTAGTGGCGCACCTATTTTTGCCATTAATGGCGCACTATAGGTGCGCCACTATTAACACGCTATTAGTAATTGTTAGTACCGGCGCACCTTTTATGCGCCATTGGTAATCCAAATACCAATGACGCACCACATGGTGCGCCACTACTAACCCTTAGGTGCTCCACTAGTATTCTCTCCAGGTGCGCCACTAATAGCCTTATAGGTGCGCCACTAGTAATAAAGGAAGGTGCGCCACTAATAAGGGCTTAAATGCGCCACTAGTAATGTATTTGGAAAACAAAAAAATCCAAATTTGCAGAAAACAACCTATAAGGAAAAATAATTTAAAAACAAAAAATGAAATAGAATCATAATTTTTATTATAGTAAGAATATTAGAATGTCTTTACAAGTATCCGATAAAAGGAAAATTGCAAGGAAATAAAAGAAAATCCTAAAACTAATCTTCTAGTAATATTTTCTTCTTTTTCTTCACTTTATCCCTCCAAAATGTAACAAAATAAACAGAAAGACAAACAAACTATTTATAACATGTCAATACTGTCATTTTTTATGCAGAACTAGATATGAGCATACATTTCCAGAATTACATGGTGTGAATATTGTATGAGTACGATTATAATGGAAATGAATTTTGATAGGAGCCCACTTTCGACGAGTATTTATGCGACAAAGCTAAATAATCAGGGCATTTACCTTTTGATAATATTATTATACTATACTGCCAGTATACTACTCTAGTTGGAATTTTTAGATGAGCATATTTGAGATAGACATCTGTTCAAGTGGCTATAGGTAGGCTTGAAGAATTCTCATCGGTTCAAGTGGCTACAGGTAGTTGCACAGCTGGAATATATACTACTAGTACTATTTGAAAAGAAAACAAGAGCAAATCTGAACGTACTAGTCAGATCCGATCACATTGAGATAGAAAGAAAATTCATCAGGAAACAGATGGCCGGCGACTTACTTTCAGACGTTGAGGATCTCGTTGTGCCCAACGAAGACGCTGCGGAGCGCGTCGCGGACGGACTGCTCACAGCGATAGCTGCCGCAGATGAACTTGTTGTCCTGCAGGTAGTCCAGCAGCCAGGAATTAAAGATAGGAGGGCTAGAACTGAAAGAACTAACATCTTAGAAAGCAACAAGAGATAATTCATATATGCAAAATACATATGAAGCGGTCTTCACCAAATTTGTTGAAACATGCACGAAATGTTTTAGCAGTACCAATGATACATGTCAAATTAATTCTTCCCGTCATGACAATGTAAAAGTAGTACTTGCATGCCAATGGTGTCAGATTCTATGAGGTTCAGGACATGTGTAATTGTGCCAAGTTCACTTGTAATGCCGTTATTCATGATCTGAACTTTATCCTCCACAAAATATAATAACAGTTGATCCATGTGAATGATACTTAATTTTGAAGCTACTGTTAATTTATAAACTGAATATAAAGTGAGTTTATAAATTCAGAAACAGAAAATTCAGTTAGGCTACTGTTAACTGAATTTTGGAGTGTATACTTAACAAAGGCTTCATTTGAATGTACAGTCAAATTAAAAAAATTGTGTTCATGGGGCAGCAGCACTAAGATTTGACCGTTTTCTGTCGGCCAACATATATATGGATAAATCAGAGATTAGACATGCATATAAAAGAAGGAAAATCAAGAAATATTAATCAATTGGGGTAGTCATGGTGTACTCAGTTTTATTACGGTGGCCAACTTTCACTATGTGTATATGTTTGAACAAAAAAAACTGTGGAAATAATGATAACGAATGGAACCGGAATAGGTTATCAATAATTAGAGATGTGGTGGGCAATCAGGAACAATACTTAATAGCATGATCCTGGAGTACTTTACATTTATTCTATGCCCTTACAGTGAAGTTACTGCATCATATTTCAACTACAACAGTTCAGTATTGCAAATATGAACAAGACTGGAAAAAAAAAGAGCTATGAAAATTTCTAACAACAGAATCACTTCGAAAGTTTAATATCACCAACTATCAAAATCTATGGTTAAACTGCAGGGTGCCGGTTGAAACACACTGCAAGTGTTTGGAAATGGTATCATACTGGACACTAATCAACCTTGAGTTCGGCATTCGTTTTCAAAACAGTAGCTTATACCAATATCTTGTGCTGGTAAGTGGCAACTACTCCCTCCGTCCCACAATATAAGAGCGTTTTCCAAACTAACATAGCTTGAAAAACGCTCTTATATTATGGGACTGGTGGAGTAGATGACATGTAAAGGAGCCTAGTTCATAGCCTTTATTTATAAGAAGAACATATGCTGCATGGATCTGCACAAGATGTTATGAAGGAAAATGCACCATATTTAGATACCATGTCATTAGCAGGCGGCTGCCCTTGGTTCCTCATCTTCCAGAGCAAGTGAACTCTCTCATTCTAAACTCTTGTCATGCAATTTTCCCTAAGCTGTGGATCAAGACAACAGGGGATAAGGAGAAATTATGAGTAATACGAGATGAAGGCACATAAAAGTTATAAGATTGCATGCAACACTAACAGGCAATGCGAGATGGCACCCTAGATGCAGTTCAGTCCAAAACCTACTCTAAAGATTCATGGTTCCTAACAAAATAGCAGAAAAATGCTTGACTTCACGACACAGCTGACACCCTATTGGCAGTTCTAGGCAATCAACCAAACACCTTGCACGCATGGCAGCAGCACCCATTGTCCAGCAATCCAACAGTAGCATCATGCTTCAGACTCTGGCCTGCTGCGCGTGGCATGACAACATAGAACTAGCCGCGCCGCTGGCGAGATGGACTGGGAATGGAACAAAGTCAACGAACCTCCTCTCTCCAGTCCGGGAGGCGGGATTTGTTGGGAACCCTCCGGGGCGAGCCGAATCCATCGTGGCGGCTGGCCGCGCCGATCGCCAGGAGATGAGGCTCCCGCCGGGTCTGGCCCCTTCGCCTCTGCTCTCTCTTGGTCTCGCCGGCATGGAGAGCGAAGGCTTGGGGACGCGCGCTTCTCGCCGCGGCGCCGGCTCCGGGAACGCCTGGGGGAGATCTGCCTCACACGACAGAGGAACAGAAAATCGCGAGAGGACGGCGAGGACGGTGGATGGTGGGATTGATGGTACGGCCGCGCTGCGCTGCGCTGCAGTCCGGCACAAGGCGGCGAGGCAGCGAGGGGAGCTCCTCCTCCTGTAGCTCGGCGGCCTCCACACCCCGGAGCAATGCCCTCGCTGGAGCACGTGGTCACCAGCTCTCCTCTGGATCCGATGAGGAGGGTTGGGGAAGGAGCTCACCACGACTCCATGCCCTGGATCTAGCGTGAGGGAGGGGGAAGGGGGCTCACCGTTGTCGGGAGGGAGAGGAAGAGGCGGGCGGCCGGGGCTTCCCGATCTAGATCGAAGTCGAGGGAGGTGGGTGGGTGTGTCAGGAGGAAGGGGAGAGGAGAGAACGTGACTAGAGGGAGGGGATAAGCGGTGATAGCAATGGCAGACTGGTAGGGTGCGCCATACGTATAGATAGCAATGGTGCATATCTTACTGGTGCGCCATTACTAGTTAAAACTAGTAATGGCGCACTTTCCTCTCATGTGCCACTGCTAAATCTGAGGAGGGGTGTGGGACCAGGACAAAACTAGTAATGGCGCACCACACATCAGGTGCGCCATTAGTAATATGGCCACTAATGGCGCATCCATATCTGGTGCGCCACTGCTATATAGCAGTGGCGCACCACATACATGGTGCGCCATTAATGTCCATATTATCTATAGCCGTTTTTGTAGTAGTGATTATTGGCTACGCCATATCGGAAGGGATTTGACCACCGCTGGATGCACATTTGCGGAGAAGGTGCGTTTTGCCGCACACCAATTGGATGGACCAGCAACAGCATGGTGGGAGAATTTCACAGCCACTTATCTTATCGACACGGTCACATGGGCACAGTTTTAGCAGGCTTTTCGTACTGCCCATGTTTCCACTGGAGCTATCCAGATGAAGAAACGGGAGTTCCGCAATTTATGTCAGGGGAAAGGTACTGTAGGTCAGTACGTGGATGATTTTAGCAAACTATCGCGCTATGCTCCTGATGATGTGGCCATAGATGCCGCGAAGCAGGAGAAGTTTATGGAAGGGTTGAATGATGATATGAGTATGCAGTTGATGGTGGCAACATTCAACAACTACCAGGAGTTGGTAGATAAGGCCCTTATGATCGAAGGGAAGCAGCAGCAGATCGAGATCCGTAAGAGGAAGTATGGTCAGGGGAAGTATAACTCAGGAGCTCAGCATAAGCCTCGCTTAACCCCGAATACGGGAGGGCTTGTTCATAATCATGGAGGTCAACCACACTGGAGGAGGATCGCATAATCACAACAGTGGTAAGAATGGGAATGGGAACGGAGCTAACAACAATTAGAATCACCCCAATCCAGCCACACCATCCAAGAGAGACCTGAGTCAGGTTACTTGCTATAAGTGCGGAAAGACTGGGCATTATGCGAATGATTACCCTGATGGAAGGAATGGAAATGGAAACGGGAGTGCCTGAAAGAAGCCTAACCTGTTCAACAAAGGACAAGTGAACCACGTTAACATGGAGGAAGTTGAAGAGCAGCCGGACGCGGTAATAGGTAAGTTTTTGGTTCAGTCACTTACCGCAATTGTTCTTTTCGATACTGGCGCATCGCATTCATACATATCAAGGGGATTTGTGGAAAAGTTTAAATTACCAACCCAAACTCTAAGGACCCCTCTTTTAGTAAGCTCGCCTGGAGCTGAATATATGGCTAGTCGGTGGTGCAACCAGATACCTTTAACCATTGGAAACATGTTTTTCCGTCCGACCTAATCATCTTGGAGTCATAAGGATTGGACGTGATATTAGGTATGGACTGGATGTCAAAGTATGAAGGAAGTATTGACTGTGCTAGCAAGTCAATTTATCTTACCACCCCGGAGGAAAAAAGGATTAAGTATGTATCTAGGCATGTGCCTAGGAGGAGCCAAGTAAACGCCCTCATGGGAGTTGAACAGGAGGAAGTACCTATAGTAAAGGATTTTCCGGATGTTTTCCCCGAGGAGTTACCAGGAATGCCACCGGATCGAGACATCGAGTTTTTGATAGAGCTATTGCCAGGTACAGGGCCAATATCCAAGAGACCCTATCGGATGCCAGCAAATGGCCTGGAGGAAATTAAGAAGCAGATCAAAGAGTTGTTGGAGAAGGGTTACATTCGTAGAAGTTCATCACCTTGGGGAGCCCCAGTACTTTTGGTGGAGAAGAAGGATAAATCCCTGAGGATGGTTGTTGATTACCGAGCTCTGAATGAAGTAACGATAAAGAACAAATATCCACTACCAATGATCAATGACCTGTTCGATCAGCTGCAAGGAGCGAAGGTGTTTTCGAAGATTGATCTGCGATCAGGATACCATCAGTTAAAGATCCGAGAGAAGGATATACCCAAGACAGCATTCACTACGCGGTATGGATTATACGAGTATACAGTCATGTCGTTTGGACTGACAAACGCCCCTGCTTATTTTATGAGTCTGATGAACAAAGTGTTCATGGAGTATTTGGACAAGTTTGTAGTAGTGTTTATCGATGATATCATGGTATACTCGAGAAATGAAGAGGAACACAAGAAGCATTTGCGGTTAGTTCTCGAGAAACTCAGAGAACACCAGTTATACGCCAAATTCAGTAAGTGTGAATTTTGGTTGAAGGAGGTTGGATTTCTTGGGCATGTTATATTAGGAGAAGGTATAGCAGTGGACCCCAGCAAGGTTCAGTCAGTCACTGAATGGTTGGCACCCACTTCAGTTGGCGAGATCCATAGTTTCCTTGGACTTGCGGGATATTATCGAAGATTCATTGAAATATTTTCCAAGCTGGAAAAACCAATGACTGAACTATTGAAGAAGGACAATAAGTTTATATGGACAGAGGATTGCGAGGCAAGTTTCCAGGAGTTGAAGAAACGCTTGACTACAGCCCCAGTGTTAACATTGCCAGATATTCATAAGGAGTTTCAAGTGTACTGCGACGCCTCTCATTTGGGACTGGGATGTGTGCTTATGCAGGATGGTAAGGTTGTTTCGTATGCCTCACGACAACTGAAGCCTCATGAGTTGAACTATGCCACGCATGATTTGGAATTAGCAGCCGTAGTGCATGCATTGAAGATATGGAGACATTATCTTATTGGAAATCGTTGTGATGTGTACACGGATCATAAAAGTTTGAAGTACAAATTCACGCAAAAGGAGCTGAACCTTAGACAAAGGAGATGGTTGAAACTTATAAAGGATTATGACATGAAGCTACACTATCACCCGGGAAAGGCCAATGTTGTAGCCGACGCCTTGAGCCGGAAGAGTTATGCCAATATGCTCAAGAGCAAGGGTTTTCCAAAGGAGTTAGCTGAGGATATCATGGAACTTCGACTGGAAATAGTTCCAAGAGGTTTTGTGGCAACCTTGGAGGTTCAGTCGACCTTGTTGAACAAATTTCGAGAAGCTCAGAAGGAAGACCCAGAGATTGCTGAAATAAAGGAGAAGATGAGCGAAGGAAAGGCCAAAGGTTTTCGCGAAGATGAACACGATACCTTGTGGTTTGAGGACCGGGTTTATGTACCCAATAACACTGAGATCAGGAAGTTAATACTTTAGGAGGCCCATGACTCACCATACTCGATACACCCCGAAAACACCAAGATGTACTTGGATTTGAAGGAACGTTTCTGGTGGACTGGTATGAAGAAGGACATTGCCGAGTATGTAGCCGTGTGTGATGTATGTCAGAGAGTGAAGGCAGAGTATCAGAAATCCGCCGGACTGTTACAGCCAATGCCGATACCCGAATGGAAGTGGGATAAACTTGGTATGGACTTTATCACCGGACTACCCAGGACCGAAGCAAGTTAGGACTCAATATGGGTAGTAGTGGATCGTTTGACTAAAGTGGCCCACTTTATTCCGGTGAAAACTACCTATACAAGTGCCAAGTCGGCCAAGATATATATGACCCGAATTTTATGTTTGCATGGAGTTCTGAGGAGCATCGTATCAGATAGAGGTACTCAGTTCACTTCAAAGTTTTGGCATCAGTTACACCAGACCTTGGGTACAAGATTGGAGTTCAGTACAGCCTTCCACCCACAGACTGATGGTCAGACTGAGAGAGTTAACCAGATACTGGAAGATATGTTAAGAGCGTGCGCGCTAGATTATGGATCTAGTTGGGATGACAACTTACCTTACGCAGAATTTTCATACAACAACAGCTACCAAGCCAGTTTGAAGATGGCACCGTTCGAAGCTTTGTATGGACGCAGATGCAGGACCCCGTTAATGTGGGATGAGGTAGGAGACCGGCAGTTGTTCGGACTAGACTTGATCAAGGAGTCTGAGGAGAAAGTTAAATTGATTCGCGACAGACTGAAGGTAGCTCAGTCAAGGCAGAAAAGCTACACAGACTCGAAACGCAAGGAGGTAACTTATGAAATTGGAGACAGAGCATATCTGCGAGTATCACCCTTGCGAGGTGTGAAACGTTTTGGAGTTAAGGGTAAATTAGCCCCGAGATTTGTAGGACCGTATCGCGTTTTGGAACGGATGGGAGAAATTGCCTACAAGTTGGAATTACCCGAAGGACTATCTTCACGACGTGTTCCACGTCTCACAGCTGAAGAAATGCCATGCAGAGATGGCTGATATACCATTAAGAGATACCGTACCATTGGAGACAATTCAGCTACACAATGATTTGACCTATGAGTAGAAGCCAGTGAAGATTCTTGAGTTTGCCAGCCGAGTAACTTGCAGTAAGGTCATCAAGTTCTGCAAAGTTCAGTGGAGCCACCATACAGAGGATGAAGCCACTTGGGAAAGAGAGGATGATCTTCGCAAGGACCACCCGCACCTATTTTCTGACCAACCCGAATCTCGAGGGCGAGATTCATCTTAAGGGGGGTAGGTTTGTAACATCCCAAATTCTTAATTTGGAATGGTATACATAAGTCATTCATGCATATCATATTTTATTTCTTTTCCGTTTTGCAATCCTCGAAATCCTGAGCAACTCAAGGACCCTCGGGGAGAGTTGGGGATTCTTCGGTCTCATATTTGGATTTTCGTACCAAATAATGAAACGAGGATTTTTGATTTCAATTATTCTTTCTCCGAAAAATATTTCGTACAAAAAAATAAATGAGAGGAGATAATATGACTTCTCCAAAATAATTGAAATATTGGAGGAAAAATGTTAAAATCATTTATTTGATCTTAGCTGATTTTATTCGGATTTTATTTGCATTACAAAAATTTGCACGTTTTCCAAAATTGCATTTAGGGCCAAGAAAATGTTCACCTCGTCCTAAATATTTCATTTAGACGGTGAAAATTTATTTTGATATTTTTAGATTTTTATTTATTTTTTTAGGATTTTTCTAAGTTCCGGCGGAATTTATTTTTTAAAAAAAAAACTTGCGCCCGCGCCCGACCAGGCCCAAGGCCCAGCCAGGCCGGCCCGCACCTCGCCGCCGCCTTCCCCGCGCGCGCCGCCGTGCGCCGCACGGACGCCGAGGGGAGCCCGAGCCGGACTCCTCCCCGGTCGCCCCCTTCCCCAAGCCGGAGCAGCCCCCTCCTTAAATACCGCCACCCCGCCGCCCTCACCACCACCCACCACCACCGCCGCCGCCGAGCCGAGCCCGAGCCGCGCCGCCGCCGCCGTGCTGCCCGAGCCGCCGCCGCCGCCGCCCTCCGCGCCACCCCGCCCCTCGTCGAGCCCCGCCGCCCCTCGCCGAGCCCCGCCGGAGCCGGCCGCCCTGCCGGAAGACCTTGCCGGAGGTAGCCGCCCCGCCGCCGGGGTTTTTTTTGTTGAGAAAAAACCCTTCGGTTTTTTTGAGAAAAACCCTAGTTTTCTTTTTATATAGATAGGTTTTATTCTTCGGTTTATTTACTTAGCGAGCGTTCGCTCGTTCGTTTGTTTAACGAACGTGTTCGTCGTTTAGTCTCTACTAACGAACGTTCGTTCGTTTAGCCGTTCATCGTTTTTCTTTTCATCGGAGTTATTCCGCGATTATTTTGATCGCGATTTCTGATCCGATGTTCGAACCTGTTTATCTCTTCGCTCGTTAGTCGGAATCAGGTGATTCAAAAGCCTGGAGTTTCGTCTTGAAACCCTCTTTCTACTTAATCAACTTAAACTAAGTTTTGGTACTGTAAAATTTGCCCCTAGTTCAGATTAGTAAACGGATCTTATTTCTTTCGCCGTTTGAGTTTCGTTGCTCCGTTTGATTTGATTCTTTTTGTGAACCGGAGTTCTTACGTTGAACTCTCCGGTCAAACTCTTTTATTTGGGGTTTTACTGGTGCATCTTTGCTTGTTGCTTATGTGTGTTATTGTTTGTTTGCGATAGAATTCCCGGAGTGCGAAGCGTGTTACTACGAGTCTCTAGGATTCACGGATCGTCAGCAAGGCAAGTAACACATTGATCATACTCTTTTCATACCCAGTTTTTTATGCATTACTTCAACCCTCAAACATTGCATGGTTAGGAGTTGATAACATGTGGGTTGGGAAGTAGTTGATGAGGTAGAACCTATTGCCTTCTTTATTATCAAACCCTTGGGAGTTACTTCTACGTTATGCTTATATTGCTATGCTATGCTCGTAGACGTGGTTTAGGTTTGAGTGTTTTCCATGACAGATGTGAGATTTTTAATTAATGGTTTAATCTAAGGTGGCAACTTTAATACACATCTGGGTGGATTGAGGCACCTGGGGATACCAGTGATTGCCTGTTTTTTTTTTGGAAATCCCGGGGTTACCGTGTGATTTTCCTATGGACCGCCACCCAGGCTCAAAGGGAACTGAGATGATTCATGCTAGAAGCTTCCGTGTGCAGCCACAAGCTATTATGGGCTCTAGCATAGTTGAGTAAGTTACGTGAAGCTCTTGAACAGGTAGATCAGCAAGTAGTGGGTTTTGTAGGTTTGGTATGGTCTACCCGGAGTAGAGAGTTAATGTTTCTGAAAGACTGTGTCTCGGTCATCCGTTTCTTAAACACCATGCAGTGCGAGAAATCAATGGAGGCGATCGAGTCTTGTGGGGAAAAGTGCGCAAACCTCTGCAGAGTGTACAATCTAATCATGGTTAGCCGTGTCCCCGGTTATGGACAATTCTGAGTATCTAGTACTTGAAGCTTCTTATGTATCTCATCACTCTTAATTAATATTGTTGGGTTGTTAAGCACTTTAATTGGGATTGAGTTGGGGTTACCTTCTCAATGTTGTTCAACTACCATGATAGTTAAATCAAATTTACTCCTTTGCGGTAGGGAAAAATTGGCTTTATGCAAAACTATAACCATAGAGCTTTCCACCAGCCAAATATGCATGTAGTGTTAGCATTGTTCTATTTTCATTCTACTATGTTATATTTCCAGCAAATTTCATGTGCTGACCCGTTCTCGGGCTGCAATGTATTATATTGCAGACTTTTCAGACAAGGAGTAAGGTTCATTAGGTCGTTGTCGTGTAGCTCAGCTATGCCGTTGGAGTTGATGGACTCACTTTATCTTCCAAGCCTTCCGCTGTTTTCGCATTAGATGGCCTTAAGCCATATTATTGTGATAAGTTCTCTTTTGGAGACATTTGATGTAATAAGTGTGTGATTGCTACTCTGTTATAAATCCATCGAGTACTATGCGTGTCAGCATTACTGATCCAGGGATGACACTGATGCACAGAGACTTGACCGTCTGAGGTCGGGTCGCTACATTTAAACTGGGCCTTCTTAAAGCCATAAACAATGTCTTCCCAAATTGCCCTCAAAGATACTGCCTTAGACATATTTATCAGAACTTTCAAATAGCTGGCTTTAGAGGTGAAGAGTTAAAGAAGTATATGGATCAGGCTAGTTATTCATATATTGAGCATGGTTTTGATCAAGCAATGGAAGGCATGAAAAGAGAGTGTGAGGCAGCTTGGAAATGGCATAGAAAGATACCCAAGCATACATGCGCTAGACATGCCATGGACAAGAATTGTAAAACTGATTTGGTTGTTAACAATATTAGTGAAGTGTTCAACAAAATGATACTTGATGTGAGAGGGAAACCAATGAAAACCATGGTTGATGGCATCAGAACTAAATTGCTAGTTAAGTTCAATGCCAATAGGACCAAGACTGAGACAGCCAAGTGGCAGATATGCCCAACATATGCTGAGAAGCTAGAAGAAGCAAAATAGCATGCTAGATATTGTCAGTCCATCAAAGAAGGACCTGATCTATACCAGGTTAGCAGTGGAGAAAGCACATATGCAGTAAATCTGCAAGTGCACACATGTGGGTGTAGAAAATGGGACATGACTGGTGTTCCTTGCAAGCATGATGTTTCTGCAATTAACAAGGCAAAACTTCATCCAGAAGATTTTGTTAGTGATTTCTTCAAGAAACCAATGTACAAAGCAGCCTACAATCCAATTGTGTATCATGTGCCTAGGCCTGATCTATGGCCAAATACTGGGACCCCTGACATAAAGCCACCAGTTTTCAGAGACAAACCAGGAAAGAAGCAGACTAAGAGGAGAAAGACTCGGTTTGATAAGCCAGCTCCCAAAGATACTTCAAGGATGGCAACAATAACCTGCAACAATTGCAACTTGATAGGGCATAGGTACACTAGCTGCCACAAAAATCTGAGTATATATGTGTATATATCAGGGGTCCCAGCCCTAGCAATGAGAAGGAAACAACACCAGGTTAAATCTTGTGTATATATGTTGTCACTGTAGGTTAAATCTTGTGTATATTCAATACTATGTTCGAATCTGTCTATATGTTGTTACTGCAGGAAAACAGGAGAGTTGATGCACCAATGGCAGCTCCATCTGATCCACCAGCAGCAAGGGCAAGAGCTCGTGCTGCAACCAGTGCAACACCAAGGACAGCTCTATCAGCTCCAGCTGCAACTAGGGTTGCACCTAGGGCAGATCCTTCTGCTCCTGCTCCAACAAGGCCAAGTTCATCTTCTGCTGCTGCTGATAGGCCTAGTTCATCTTCTGCTACTGCTGCTAGGTCAAGGGCAAAGAAAACATTCATACCACCAAGACCGTCAGGTACTGGAAGAGTGAGAAAGCCATCATACAAGATGTCTGAATGGTTCAATTGTTCTCAAGGCAGCAAGAAGTGATGTCATGTTGAAACATGTTTAATTCAGCCTGTTTTGGCTAGTTTGTGATGAAGAATATTAAGAATTTCATGTTGAAACTAGTTAGTTCATGTCCAAGTGGTGGACTATGTAATGTACCTAATGGTTGTGATGCACTATGGTACTCTGGTTATGATGATATGATGATGAACTTATTATTTAGATATTTTCAAGAAGTTTTCATTCTGTTGCTGTGATGATGATCATAGTTTCATAGTTGATATGATGATGATCTTAGTTTTCATGGTGTTGATATGTTGGTGATCATAGTTTTCATAGTTGATATGATGTTGATCATAGTCGACAAAACCCAAAATGGGTCCACTTGGGCATTTTGGGTGCCTCGGCATCGACAAAACACAAAATGGGTCCACTTGGGCATTTTGGGTGCCTCGGCGTTGACAAAACTAAAAATGGATCCACTTGGGCATTTAGGGTGCGTCGGGGTCGACAAAACCCAAAATGGGTCCACTTGGCATTTTGGGTGCCTCGGCGTCGACAAAACCAAAAATGGCTCCACTTAGGCATTTAGGGTGCGTCGGCGTCGACAAAACCCAAAATGGGTCCACTTGGCATTTTGGGTGCCTCAACGTCGACAAAACCCAAAATGGCTCCACTTAGGCATTTAGGGTGCCTCGGCGTCGACAAAACCCAAAATGGCTCCACTTGGGCATTTAGGGTGCCTCGGCATCGACAAAACCCAAAATGGATCCACTTGGGCATTTAGGGTTCCTTGGCATCGACAAAATCCAAAATGTTAATATGAAGCAGAAGTTACTGACATATTAATTTTATAAATCCAAAAAAATTGCACAAAAATAGTTTGGCCTGGGGCTCGAACCCAGGACCAGTCGGTAGTAACCATGGGTTCAATACCAATGGGATAGTGCTAGTGATCTTGTTTGAGTAGCATCCGCAATTTTACTTATATTTAGTTAGGCACGCACTGTGTTGAGAGAGCATTGAGGCCGGGAGCATGGTGAACGTCCGTTTAGTATAACTCGTCGTTTCGGTTTCTGCCTTTAATACGTATCCACCTACCGCTCTCTCCGATCACTCGCCCACTCGCCGCCTACACCGCCCACTCCTCTTCCCCTCTCTCCTGTCGAAACCACCGCCGGCAGCCACCCCCACTGCCGTCGCCATGGACTGGCAGCTGGCCATCGAAGAGCTCGCCGGCAACAACCAGGAGCTGGGCGCGCAGTACAGGGAGATCGAACGCTGGTTCCCCAGTCTGGCGATGCTGAGGAACCATGCCCGCGGCCTGGTGAAGGTGATGACACCTGCCGAAAGGCAGCGTGCATTCCCTGTCAGCCATACCATCCCGCCGGTGACCATTCTCCTGTAGGCGATGCGCGAGGTGCAGCGCTCCCCGACCCCAGGCAGCGCGCCCGTTGGTGGATGTACCGCTCATCCACCACGCCACCGGCCGCCGCGGATGACATCACCGATGCCGTCCTCACTCTCCCAGCCCCCATCAACAACGCCTACTAGGAGAGGCGCAATCCATGGGCGCTCGGACCAGACGACGACTCTGACGCCGAGTCCGAGTCCTCTGATGACTACTACTCTGACGAATCTGACGGCTACTCCTCTAATGACGAGGTGGATGAGGTCGTCGTACTCTCCGTTGACTCCTCCTCCGACGAGCCTGATGTGCAGCTCCTGGTGCCCGTCCTCGACGCCGTGGAGGGGCAGAAGAACAGCCCAATTGATGTGGATAAGCTGCCGGAGGTCGCCGACAACCAAGAGCTCGTCGTCATCAAGCAAGAAGAGGAGGGCGGCGGTGAAGATGTGGTGGAGCCAGCGCCGTCCAAGAAGAAGAGGGCGGCGGTGAACAACAATGACGTGTGGCACTCCCAACGCCTAAAGATGCTGAAGAAGGAGGAGTGACATGTTGTCTTCAGTTTCGTCAGTAGAAGAAAAAGCTCAGTTTCGTCAGTATGTTAGTATGCCAGATCTATCTATGTCAGTTCTATCTATGTCAGGCTATCTATGCAGGTGCTATCTATGTATGCCAGCAGTATGAACTTGCTATCTATGTCAGGCTATCTATGCAGGTACTATCTATGTATGCCAGTAGTATGTTAGTATGCCAGTTCTATCTATGTCAGTTCTATCTATGCCAGCAATACTATCTACGTATCAAGCTGATAATTCATCACAAACTGAACTTAATCCAAGCTGATAATTCATCACAAACAGAGTACTCTCACAAACAACATACAATCCAAGGTTCATTGCTACAAAAATAATAGAGTTCACCATAATAAAGCTTAACACATTACAAGCTTTCCTCCATAGCTACTACAAAAGACATCATTGACACACATGGTCAGACAACAACACAACTTAGTCCTCATCACAAATAGCCTTGATCTGGTGAAGCTTCCTCTTGTTGCTATCACCTACTGTCTTGATCTCAACAATGCATGAAGCAAGAGTACTCTTCTCCATGGTCAACTTCTCCTTCACTTTCATCAGCTCAGCAATGCAACAATCCAGCTTGTCCTTCTCTTTCTTCAGGTCATCCTTCTCTTTCTTCAGGTCAGCATAGAAAATCTCCAAAGTCCTCTTATCAGAGCTCAACTTTTCCTTCTCTTTAAGATGGTTGAACTTCAAATTACTAATGACAGTGGCTTGAGCTACATGAATTTGCTTTAACTGGTCAACAACAGCCTTCAATTTTTTGATCTCAACATCCTTTGTCACGCTGCTTTCCACACTCACTGAAATGTTCTCAGCATCATTCTTCTGGTTTACCTCAGGCTGGCTATCCTTATAATCCAAGAGGTTGTGTGAGATTGTGTAACTCTTTTTTCTGCTGTGTGAGATTTTGTACAGTGCTTGAATGCTCCAGGCATGCCATCTTGTTATCATGCTGGCTATGCTCATACATAAGCCACAGCTTATGAATAGCATTCTGCAGATGCTCTGGCCAATGCTCATCTACCTACTGCACTAATCCACAATTTGCAACACCCTACAATAGAAAAAATCAGTTCAAAATTACAGACATTACTTACAGATTCAGTTAACGTACCAGAAGCAGATTCATTTAATGATGAATAATTATGAAAACTACAACTAAGAACAGTACCTATGAACCCTATAACTAAATTCAGTAACTATGAACCCTAGAACATCAACAGTAACTATGAACCCTAGAACATGAACAGTATCTATGAACCCTAGAACATGAACAGTATCTATGAACCCTAGAACATGAACAGTAACTACAAACTCTAGATTAAGAATTGGAATGCTGCAAACACAACTTGAAACTTACTTCAGTGGGACAGACAATGAACCTCCTACCAGTGCTTATCCCCTCAAATGCAACATATTTCCTCCCAAGATTCCCATGCTCACAAATCACATTCAAGTCGTCAGCAAGACCCTCGAACGACGGCTCATCAGTTGTAGATGGGATCTGAGAAATCCAACAAAAACTTGTTCAAATCGAGCAAATGTTGAACCCTAGAAACCCTAGAACACAAATGAGCAATACAAGGTTCTGACCTTGAGAGGGAGTCGTCAAAGGAGATGTCTGCGCGGTGGAGCCCTCAGTGCTCTCACTGTCGCTCCAGGACACCATGGCGGACGGCGAACGGCGGCTACCGGAGAGGAGAGGAGCAAATGGGAGGGGAGCGAGCGAGCGTGGGAGCAGAGAGAGCGAGTGTGAGAGCAGAGAGAGCGAGCGAGATGTGGTCGGGCGCGGGCGGTCTGTCTCTGGTGACCCGACCGCGTCTGTCTTAAGCAAACGGCTCCATCCGCGCGTCCGTTAGGCCACGTCAAAGATTTTGGGCCTCACCTGTCGGAAACGCCCTCAACCGCGCCAAATGACATGTTCAGTGCAATCTGCAAAACGGTTACTGAATCCGCGGTGGCTTTTGCAAATAATTAGTGACCAGGTTGTTTTCTGCAACAGAAGCCCCAAATGTGGTGGTTTCTTGTGATTCACTCGCTGGTTGTGAATACAATAGGACATGGGAGCACAACTCTCCCCAACAAGGTCTCATGTTTGTAGCATCATCACTTAAGCTTAAGGATGTATTTTTCCGCACCGAAATCATAATCATGAGTGTCCGTTCTTGCTCATTTTTCTATCATATTAATTGTACTTTCTTTTTCTTCTCTCAAACAATGGTAGACATGTGCTTCGACCTTACAATTTTTACTCTCCATGTTCATTCAAAACAACGCCATACTACTTTAGTCTGAATCATCTTCATTGAAACATGCCTATGATCAATGCCAGGCAATGTAATGCAATTTAGGTGTACATAATTGAGCATGTATATCCTAATTAATGATATAATCGTTTAGCATCTCAAATAATGACCAATTAGTTGAACTCACATAGCAAAATCAAGGGTGTATAGTGTAGAGAACCAGTGTAAGTCATATATTTGACATGCTTAAAGTAAGAGAATGAACACTAAATATATCAAGTGAGCACAAAATTAATATACACGGTCAAAAACATTAGTCTACAGAGAGAAGTGTAATGCCACGCTTTGACTTGCTACTTTTAACCATGATGGCAAAAAGACAAGCATTTCATGTAGCTCAGTAGGAAAATGACTTTGCAAAGTCATTTGATTTCCCGAGACCTCGCAATCCTACTCAAACCTTGTATTCCACTTGGTATGGACGTGTACACCTTAACACACATGCATACTATCTACAAGATCGACCAAGCGAGCGGTCGGACTATCGACATTGCGTTTATACAAAACCAGGCTGCTTGGTCCCTCGTCTTATATGCACGATGATATGTGGTACTTTATTGTCAGCACCGTCTTTGTACAACATGTGGAGAGGAGGTGGTAAATCAAATTATACCTCTGCACATGGTTATGATGATCACCTTCTTAATATCCTCGTATAAATTTGGTCAGTTGTTCTTGTTTGGTTTAGAGCCATTGTACCTACCAATTTTTTGGTAAAATCATTGATCTATCATACGGTTAGCAGCCAACGCATGTGGGAAACTTTAATGAGGATTTATCCAAGCTTCATTTTATTCCAAGTCACAAAAAAACACTGACACGCCCAGCAAAAAAATGTAACATAATTTTTTGGCCTCTGAAAGTATTCATAATAGCAACCACAAAGTAGGCCCTTGTGTCGCCCCCACGGGTGACTCGGGGGCGATCAGATCTTTCGCCGCGCCGCCTCCCCACATCCCCTTCCCTCCCTCGCCGCCACCGGAGATGGCTGCCGGCAAATCCTGCCCGGGCGCCGGGGAAGGTGGCAGCGGGGATCTTGGCGCCGGATCGATCCCATCAGCCTGCGGGCTGGAGTAACGCATCAGTGGCCTATGGATCCTTGGGCGGCGGCCCTTTCGGCGAGGTGGCGTCGTCCGGTGGTTGGTGATGTCTGCATGCGACACTAGCTAGCGTGCTCAGCCGTGCGGGTGGCGGGTCGCTGGTGGAGTCCGGCCGTGGCGTGCTGCTCCGTTGCGTCAGATATGGAGGTTCCCCTTTCTCCGGCTGCCTCTCTCGTCGTCCCGGTGGTTTGCGGTTGCAGGATTCTGTGACTGTGAGCCCTGCTGGTGTACTTTGGGCCCGGGGGAAACCTCGGCCGGTATGGATGGCCCGGCGGCGGCAACGCCTAGGGGCGCCACTTTCCTTCATCAAGGCGCTGCTGAGGGTCCAATCTACCTACCCCGATCCCCGGCTGGGTGAAAACCTACAATCCTCTTCGGATTTGGCGGTAGCAACGCTGTTTGGGTCGTGATCTTCCTGGATGTGTCCTCAGGGGCCTTGGGGCTCGGTTGGGAGTGCAGAGGAACTGCGGGTGGAGGGGATGGGACCAGTGGCAGTAGGAGTTATTCGCTAAGGAGGAGCGGCGTTGCATCTGACACGTCGACAACGGCGGGTCTCCGCTGCATGGAGCAGCGGGGTCTTGCTGTTGGGCGTGTGTTGATGGACGACCGCGGGATGGTGGAGTAGTCTGGTGTCATGGTTGCGTTGACAGCAGTTAAACCGGGCAAGGTTGATGCGCCACTATAACTCTGAAGATGGATTGGTGGAAGTTGGCGGCGGCGGCCTCTGAGAATGCGTCGGAGCGGTGTGTGCCCCATACCCGGCAGGTGGCTTGGTTGGTGCCTCAGGACTTTTTTTTTTGAAGCAGGTGCCTCAGGACTTAGATGTTAGGCTTGGCTACGAAGTCTGTTTGGTATTAGGTCCGGACTATCCGCATCCCTTCATCAACTTGATAGGAGTAGCGAGAGATATTGCCTAGACGGTGGCTTCAGACTTACTGCTACTGGACATGTAAAACTGGTTGCATGCATCGTCCAGATGCAGAGGCTGGGTCTTCCTTCTTTTCAAGAAAAAAAAGGTATAATTCGCAAAAAGTAACTAAAAAATGGGCATGTAAAAGCACAAATGTACGTTACATTCGTCGAAAACTTTTCCCATAGGAAAATTCTGTGTTGTTCAGGAGTAGTTCTATGAGGTAGAGCTGCTACTGGACCATACTAGTAAACAAATTAATTTCTTAACGGATTAGTAAACATAGACAACTGATGCTAATTTTGTGGTAATTCAGTAGCTATCTTGCTGCATGCACTGCGGGTTTGTTGAGCCAAAAAAGGAGCACGTACCACCAAACGATCAATGAACTGGAGAACTATGCAAATCTACAAATTGCTTTTAGGTAAATCGCAAGTTCATCGCTGCAATAATTAAGCAGGTCCACAGAGAGAGCGGGCGAGGGCGCTGCCAATTTGTTGGCGGAGCTTTTTGGCGCAGTCAACTCGCCCATGCCTATGGGATCGGGATAATCGACATAATTGCACATTTCAATATTTCTGGGTGTGTCTACCACGTAGGATGTTCAAACTGCTTGCACTGGCTCGCTTCAGTTCGTATCATGATCTTCCGTCAAAAGCAAACGTTAAAGTAGTGGATCGGTGTCTCATGACCTATGGTGTGACTCGGTTCAGTTAACTATAAAGGGGCTAACATCTTGCAACTTATTTCCTGAAACCTCGCAGTCCTATACGGCTATACCATTTGTCCTATTGCAGGGGCAGACCGTGCATCCATATCATGGTTGTAACAATCTTGCTGCGCATGCATGGTGATAGAAATTGTTGTTACCTTGCTTGTACCAGAACAAGCTTTGGTGCCCTTTGTGATATATATTTATATGTAGTGAAAGTTGGACATGTCCTTAAATATTAGAAGATGGCATGTTCACATCATTTATTGGGATTATGACGTTGTCATGTGCTATCTCAATTTGGTATATGGTTGAGTTTGTCTACGTGCACTACCATATATCCTAATCACATTTAAAAGGCATTTATGCTGAATTGTACATTGTCACCAGGTTCACAGTGGCACGACTCTCCCATGTACCATATCCACATGGAAAAGGCATCCAACCTCAGTTGTACATTGTTTTCTTTCCTGAAAAAAGAAGAAGAACTGAGACGACAAGTGCTTATTGTGAGTCTTGATGTTAATTTTCTAAAACTGAATTCGTGTGGATCATAAGATGAACGCAACTTATTGCAGGATAGATGATCACACGTTTACAACACATTTGTGTGTATAATCCTTGTCACGAGCTCAAGAAAGTTTCTTTTTAAGTTGGAAGATGCAACCGAAATGCATAAATATCCTAGCATTGAAAGTTCAGTACAAAATGCAGATTACCAGCCATGGCACCGGCATGTCCAAGCGTGTTACCATGATTGAGGATGGTGCTCCCCGATATGTGGAAAGCAATACACCGACCAACGATTTCTCCCCAAGCCAGTCGAACATATATATTCAATGATTATGTGTGCTTAGCTTACAAGGGAAGTGGACAAGCCGTATTCCCAACTAGGGCCCTGTGATGAACATCCTTGATGTGATGAATCTACGTGTTGTCCCCTCCAAGGCACTCCATTCAAGGTGGCAAACATTGATTAGTGACCCACAGAGGTTCCAGTGGTCTGGCGATCGGGTTGACCAGTAAGGCGCATGCTCATCCTTAGTCTTGCTTCCTCTTCTTAATTTGCACCTTGTCTTGCCTCCACCGATGGTTGTGAATACAACAGTGTATTGCCCAAGCACGCTTCACATGTAATTCCCGATGTGATTCCAACACCATGGTAGCATAGTTGTGCTTCAAACATGGGCGCTCAACCACCAACAAGGTCTCATATTTATAGAATCATCTCGTGTGACATAGGACCACTTAGGCTTGAGGATGTATTTTTTGGCACCAAAATCATAATCACGAGTGTCGCTGTATGCTCATTTTTCTAACATATTGATTATACATTTTTTCCCTTCTCTCAAACAATGGTAGACATGTGCTTCGACCATACAATTTTTTCTCCATGTTGTTTGAAATAAATGCCATATTACTTTATTTTGAATTATCTTCATTGAAACATGCCAATGAATGTAATGCAATTTAGGTGTGCATAGTCGAGCACATATATCCTAATTAAAGATATCATCGTGTACCATCTCAAATAAATGATCAATTAATTGAACTCGAAAGTTAGAGGCATAGAAAAATCAAGGGAGCGCAGTGTAGAGATCCAGTGCAAACTTTACATTTGACATGCTTGATGTAAGGGAATGAACCCTGAATTTATCAAGTGGGCACAAAATTAATATACAGTGTGAAAAAATTAGTCTATGGGGAGAAATGAAGATTCGACAATTTTTCTTGCTCCATTTAGCCATGATGGAAAAATGACCTGATTTTCTTGTGATCCAAGCCTAAAATGACTTTGCAAAGACATATGATTTCCCAAGACCTCATAATCCCACTCAAACCAGGCATCCCACCTACTGTGGACGTATACAACTTAGACACATGCATATTATCTACAAAATCGGACGAACTAGCTATCAAATATCGGTATTGCGTATATACAAAATCAGTCTGTTTGGTCCCTCGTCTTATATACACGATGATATATTGTAGTTTATTGCAAACATTGTCTCTGAACCACATGTGAATAGGAGGTGGTAACTCCAATTCTTCCTCTGCACATGGATATGAAGTGCCACTTCTTAATATCCAACTACCACTTTTTTTGTGACAAGAAAGATACTCGAAAACTACTTGAAACTGCTTATGGCCTTTGCCGAATTATAGACCTAGGAACGGAGGCATGCAATGTGTGCTTAGTTTGAGGGTCTTTTCTTTTCACAAACTATGGTCTTGTGCCCTTACCATACTATTCCTTTCCTACATACACATCAGTTGAACATCAAGGCTGTTGGAATTCGCCCTCAAGATCGATTACATCAACGTTGACGAATACACGTGCAAGAAAAATTTATAACCAATGGCCTGTATTGTGCCCTTTGCTTTCAGGACTACTCTGTAAAATTCCATGGTGTTGTTACAAACTAACGTTCTGGCATAGCAAGGCTATACTAATCGACTCAACCTTGGACTCCGTAAACGCACGAACTACACGGCAACTTGCTGGACTAGAAATCCTATCACAACTAAACTCAGACTAACACAACGCGCTACTAGTTAGTACTAACATACCTGTCGGACTAGAAATCCTATCACAGCTCAAATCAGACTAACACAACACGCTACTAGTTAGTACGAACACAACTACACGGCCAAACTGCACACCATGCTGGACACTACCTAATCATTGAAGAATTCTGTTAAAGCTTTAAGTTTAGGAATGAATATGTTGTTTTATAGTGCTTCTGAAATAAACTGATGTTCATGTGTCGAATTGGATTAGTAGTTACCCCGCAAAAAATTGGATTAGTAATTAAGACATGTCATCATACGATGAATAGAAGACATTGCTTGATGTATCACTTTCCTCTCTTGTAACAAACTTATGTGTCTGCAAAAACCAAAACTGACACATAATTGATCAGGTCAATGAAAATTCACTGAACAACACTAGGCACGTGGTTCACTTCTAACAAGTAAACCTCAATGGTAAATCTTAGAAACCAAGCAACCATAACAAAGATGATAATTTTTAGCATGTACATGATTACCTCCACCACAAAAGTGTGAACACATGGTCTAAACACTCTTTCAGAAGTTTCAGCGCATCATGGGCATGGCATCAACAAATTAGCTTTTGTGTTTCTTTATGTAATATAAGCATAGGTCGTTCTATTTGAAGGTGGTCTTAGAGACAAACACCATGCGTGATCGATGTATCATGGTTCTGTATATATGGTTGTGTCTGAATACTACAGGAACTAATCACCGACTCAGCTTTAGGTGCCCCTAGCTGCTATATTTACATGTATGTATATAATTCCCTTCCGTAAATGATTATCAACCCAGTGTGATCAAAAGCAACTGCTAGAAAAATCGGCACCTCCATGTGCATTTGGCAAATAACCAAGTCAGTGCGCAGGAGTGTGTACCGCAAAAACCATCAACACTGCTTGTACTTGCTAGATTTCGCTCGTGACATGAACTTCTGTCAGTAGCCAATTAGCAGGCAGTGAATCAGTGTCTCAGGGCCTACACGGTAACTTCCCCTGGCTAACCTAGAAGTGGCCAACTAGTGCAATATCTTTCCTGAAACCTCACAGTCCTATACTGTTCCCCAGATGATTAGGGTCAGACCTTGCATGTAGGAGTATATCATTGTGGAAACAAGCTTTGTGCCCATATACATACATATATATATATATATATATATATATATATATATATATATATATATATTGTTGTCACCTTCTCGGTGATATATATTTACCTGTAGTGAAAGCTGGCCATGTGATTAAATGTCAGAAGCTGACCTATTCCCATCATTGATTGGACAATGGTCATGTCATGTGCTAGCCCAGTTTGGCGTATCCTGAGGGTCCAGTTTGTCTACGTGTACTACCATATGCACTAATAGCATCTATAGCCGGATTTAGTAAATCTTGCCCTATAAACGCTCGCGGACACGCTTGATTAGCGACCAGTCGTGTCTATTTTGATCCTCTCTTTATTCGTTCATGTAGCCACACTCCTTATTTTCTCTTTTATATGACCTGTCATTTGCACGTGATTGTTGAAGATAAAGAAAGAGAAAAGGTGGTCTGAGGTGGCAGCGTCCTACATGGAGGACTAAACGGGCGCATCGTTTTGAGCCCCTATTTATCCATTCATGCAACCACACTCCTCATTTTCTCTTTTATATGTCTGATCATTTGTCCTACATGGAGATGAAAAGAGAGAAAGAAAAGAATAAAGAAAGAAAGAGAAAATGTGGTGTGTGATGGGCTACGTCCTACATGGCGGACGGACCGGGCGCGTCCATGAGCCCTCATATCCTCCAGTTTGTCCTCAATATAAGGGTTCATGGACAGCCAGACGTATAGGGATGATATAAGGGGTCCAGTTGAGTCATTTTTTTTCTTCTCTCTTCTGTCCGGTCATTGACCAGGTGCATTCGCAGACGTTTGGGGAGGATTTGAGGATGTCGGTTGTAGAGGCTCTAATCACATTAAAAATGCATACATGTTCAATTTTACAGTGTCACTAATCTTGTAGCTACGTGCAGTGACATGTCTCTCACATATATCCTTTTTTTGCGAGAAAAACTTCCAGTCTATTCATCTTCAATCATGGTAGTACAATGAAGACTAGAAATAATAAAAATTACATCCAGATCCGTAGACCATCTAGCCGAAGGCGCGCCGCTGTCATCGCCCCTCCCTCACCGGAGCCGGGCAATCGTTGTTTTAGTAGACAGTCGAGAAGTCATCGTGCTAAGGCCCCATATAACCAACGCACCAGAACAACAACCGCCGTAGATGAAGAGTGTAGATCAAAAGGATCCAACCTGAAGATACACGAACAAAGACGAACGACGAACAGATCCAAGCAAATCCACCAAAGACAGATCCGCCGGAGACACATCTCCACACGTCCACCGTTGATGCTAGACGCATCACCGGAACGGGGGCTAGGCGGGGAGACCTTTATTCCTTCTTCAGGGAGCCGCCGCCGTTTCGCCTTCCTGAGCAGGACACAAACCTAACAAAACTCGAAAAAAGATCTAAAAATGGAGTCCTCCCACCGGCAAGAGCCGAGATTCACTCCGCTTCCATGGACCTAAGGCCAACGGAGACGGGACGGCCCGGCGCCAGTGCGGGCGGGAGGCAGAGAACCCTATCTTTTTGGGTCGGGGGCTGGCTAGGAATAAGGTAGTATGGACATCAGAATACCTTTTCTCTCACATATATCCTATCCACTTGGAAAGGCATCCAACCTAAGTTGTACACCATTTTCTTTGAGATGACAAGCGCTTGCTATGGGTGCTGTCATTTTGTAAAACTGAATTTGCGATAATCATAAAATGACCGCAACTTATTGCAGGATACAATGGTCACACATTTGTCACATATCAGTATGCATAATCCTTGTTTTGATCACAAGTCAGTTTCTTTTAAAATTTGGAAGATGCGGCCGAAATGCAGGAACATCCTAGCATTGAAAGTTCATTACAAATTTTAGATCTTTCAGGTTGAAATTTAGATCTAGCGGTGATAAGATGAGGGCGAAGTAATGGTGTACGGGCACCAAGGTGCCCTTTATTTTGAAAGTAAATCATAAACGTATTCAGTAGTTTCAAAAAAATTTGAAAATAATTCTGTGGAATTTTGTATGTGTTCACTATGGATCCATAATATTTTGTTTTGGGAAAAAACTAATTTTTAATCTATACAAAAAGAACATAATCCTGGCCCAAGAACAATAGAAAGGGGCCGATTTGAAAATACATATTTGTCTTTTTTTTGTATGGCAGGTGTGAAATTAAATGTTGTGAAATTTTGCATATAAGTAATATACAGCATGTGCGTGTGTGTTTGAAGAAATTCAATATTTTTTTTGCGTTGTAGGATTATTATTTTTTAAAACGGGCAGCATGGTGCCCATGCACAACTTGTAATTTCCGCGGTAAGATAGACTGTTAGACCGACATGGTGCTTACTCGGTACCCAAAACAACACATTGATCACCTTCAATACGATATCCCCCAAGCCATTAGTATGCATATACTCAATGATTCTGTGCTTAGCTTCCAAGTGAAGTGGACCAGTTGTATTCCCAACAAGGACTTGTGATGAACATCCTTGTTGTGGCAATCCCAATGCAGTCCCCTCCATGGCACTCCACTCGAGGTGGTGAATCACTGTCAATGAGTATCAGTGCCACATTCCGTTAGTCCGACGAGTGGGCTCACCTTGTGTTTCCTCTATTGCCTGTTGTGCACACAACATTGTATTGGCCAAGCACGATTCAGATACAATGCCCGTGGTGACTCCACCACAATATCGCAACTACTCCCTCTGTCTCATAACGTAAGACGTTTTTTGATATTAGTGTAGTATCAAAAAATGTCTTACATTATGGGACGGAGGGAGTATGATTGAGACATGATAGCTCACCTCTCACTAAAAAGGTCCGATGTTTATTTATAGAAAAACAAGCGTGATATGCGACCACTTAGGCTTGAGGGTGCATTTTCCGGCACCAAATTGTAATCATATGTGTTTTTTATATGGTCACTTTTCCTTTTTAGCTGCCTGTTATACTAAATGATTGATTCAACATTATTGTTTCTTCTCTCAAATTATGGGCATGTGCTTTGACCTTACAATTTTTTTCTCCATGTTGATTGAAATCAATGCTATAGTATTCTATTTTGAATCATCTCTATTCAAACATGGGGTGGATCACTATGAAGCAACGTAATGCAATTTAGGTGTACATTGTCGAGCATGTATATCCTAATTAAGGATATAGTCATGTACCATCTTGTCGGGGGGATGAACCCCGGAAAGGCAACCGAATCCGGATCCTTTTCAAAAACATCGGGGCCGGCATCGCCCCTCAATCCGGCTCGTCCTTGACCGGGTTCCTCAACCCGGTCAAGCCCCGCAATCCGGCCAGGCCCGCTGGCGCATGCTGGCCGACCCCGCCAAACCAAGACTTCTCCCACAAGCAAGTGCCACCATAGTGCGCCCCTCAACCCGGCCACGAGGCAGCTCCCGTCCCATCTAGGGCGTACGACGGATCAAGTCCCCGTGAAGGAGATGACCATGGCTACAGTGGCCAACCGAATTATAGATACATTGGAGACGTATCGGTTGCACAACCGAATGGGCTATGTATGTCAACCTATTCGTGCCAACCTTTATAAATTCTTAAAGCTTACATTGAGAAGACAGATCGGCCTAAACTGCTCAATGCGAATAGCTTCCACCTTCTTTGACAACAAGGTTATTGTTCCAAAATTGAGGTGAAACAGATTCAAGTGGCCATGAACAAATCATGGAACATAGGCATAAGATCTTGCTTTATGATATGCCAACATTTTTGATAAAATTCTGCCGGGAACCCATCCAGCTCGGGCGCTTTATTATGTTTCATTTGCATTATTGCCTCAAACACCTCTTTCACAATGAAAAGAGCTGACAACACCTCATTCTCTTCTGAGTTGAGTTGAGGTATGTCCCCGATCGCACTCTCATCTAGAGATACGAAACTATCTTCAGGTGCTCCGAAAAGTTTCTTATAATATTTGGATATGTACAATTTTAGGTTCTCATGTCCTATAATTGTACCCTCATCTTGCTCTAGTTGGATTATCTTTTTCTTTCTATGTTTCCCATTAGCTATTATGTGGAAGAATTGGGTGTTATCATCCCCTCGGACAATCTTAGAAACCTTTGCTCTGAGCGCCCATTTCATTTCATCCTCTCTCAAAAGGGCTTGTAACTTCCTCTCTGCCTCATTCTTAATATCTCATTCAGATAAATTGAGAAGGATTGATTCCACTTTCACACCAAGTTCTTTAATAATTCGAGTCAATCTTTCCTTTTCAACTTTATAGATACCACATTGGTTCTTGGCCCAACCTCTCAAAAATAGGTGCAAATGTCTAATTTTGTTTTGCTATCTGTCCACATTAGAGGATTCACTAGATTCCCTAGCCCATTCTGTCGCAATGAGCTCCATGAAACCCTCCCTCTCAAACCATCCATTATTCTAAAGAGAAAGTATTCATGTTTCCCACATGGGTCGCTTCCTCGGAATCGTCTAAAAGTGGGGTGTGATCAGAAATGGCCCTCTGTAAAGCCTGAACCGTAACTAGTGAAAATTTCTGTTCCCACTCCACACTAGTGAGAACCCTGTCCCATTTCTCATGCAAGGTATTTTCCCACGTGAATTGCCTACCAGTGAGGTCGATCTCCCTCAAGTGGAAACTTTCAATTATCATATTAAACATGAATGATCATCTCCCATCGAAGTTGTCATTATTTTTTTCTGTCTTCTAATGATATTAAAATCTCCTCCCACCAGAATGGGCAACCATTCATCCCCACAAATTCTCACCAGATCTGCAAGTAAGTCAGGTTTAAGTTTTGGTTGTGCCGCCCCATATATGGCCACCAAAGCCCATCTGAAGCGATTAATCTTCGATCTTACACAAAATTTGTTAGCAAAATCATCGTGGACCACATTCAACACTTCTAAAGTTACGCACTTCACCCCATGTAAGATCCCTTCGGATCGCCCCCTTGGAGGTAGACAATGCCAATCTAAATCAACCCCCTCCCCCCCGGAAATGGTGTTGAGAGACTGCGAAGTGATATTATCTCTACCCGTCTACAATAAGGCCATAAAATCCAAAAAAAATTCTACAGATGGATCACTAAGGAATCTTGTTTCAGCCAAGTCCACTAGACCTCTGCTATTCCAGAATATTTGTTTCATATTTCATCATGGAATTTTTTTTCTTTTGTTTAACTCTCGCACTCCTACACACCGCCAATGTAGGATAAACCTTTCTCTTCCAGGGTTTTTTTGGCTTATCCTTCATCTCCTCAGTTTGATGGCCGGTGATAGGAGTGGTAATTGGCCGCAGAGGGGCCACATACCCCTCTAGAACCATATCCTCCTCCTCGGCTTCTAATCCCTACATGGGAACTAAATCCTCACAGAGACTCTGAAGCATTGTTACTCCAAGATTATTAATATATGTTTCATTCATTGGTTTTACCATCGCTAAATTTCGAATTAAATACACAGCTCTATCTGTCTCTACGTCTAATAGATCATTGATGGATTTTGCAGTTTCTTTCTTATTACTACCAAGAGAAATCCCTAAGTTGCTGGCTCTATTAATAATATCATCTTCAGAAAAGTGTAAAATGGAACAGCGAGTGGTTGGACTATCAACATTGTGTTTATACAAAATCAGTCTGATTGGTCTCTCGTCTTATATACACGATGATATATTGTACTTTAGTACACGCACTGTCTTTGGAACACATGTGGAGAGCGGGTAGTAACTCAAAATCTTCCTCACATGGATATGAAATGCCACTTCTTAATATCCAACTACAATTATGGAGAGCAGGTGGTAAATTTTTTTTTGCAGGTGAGAGCAAGTGGTAACTAAAAATCTTCCTTTGCACATGGATATGAAATGCCACTACATAATATCCAACTACATGTTCTTCGTAACAACAAAGATACTCGAAACTCGGTGATCCCTATTTGACGCTTCAGGTGCCCATTACTGTGAATTTTGCAAATGGGCGCCTGAAGCACCCTCACACTGGGTCGGCCCATGTAGTTTTTTTCTATGTTTTAATCCGCAAAAAATGAATGTGGTCGTTGCAATTTGAACCAGCAATCTCCCTTATAGATACATGCTGGCGTAACCAACCCACCACCCAGAAGGTCTCTTTTATTCTTTCTTTTTGCATTTTTTCCCTTTTCATTTCCTGTTTTTCTTTTTTCTTCGACCCGGTTTGACGAATTGTTTACGAATATGTGAACTATTTCTTCAAATCAATCAAATTGTTTTTGAAATTCAATGGAATTATTTCAATTTTTATTATCTTTTTTTTGAAAATGCATGAACTTCTTCAATTTTTGATGAGTTTTTTTAAACTTAAGAATTTTTTAAAATTCAATGAAGTTTTTTTAAATCCATGAACTTTTTTTTCAATTTTGATGAACTTTTGTTTTCAAATCTGATGATTTTTTTTCAAATTGATGAACTTTTTACAAAATTGATGAACTTTTTACAAAACCGATGAACTCTAATTCAGAACCGATGAACTTTTTTTCACATTCAATGAGCCATTTTTCAAATTTGAGGAACGTTTTTCAAATTTGATTGAATTTATGAAACATTTTTTGAATCCATGAACTTTTTGATTTTTTTATTTAATTCAGTTATATTTTTTTTTCTTTTCCAAAATGCAATGCTTGATTGGTCAACTGGTCAAGCAGACCAGCCTTTTTTCACATCAACCAGACCGGCTGGAATTGGGCGAGCCAATTTTTCGCGTCACGTTCACTACGATCGGTCAAAGTTCAATTGGTCCGGCCCAGTAGGGTGAAGCTTAGAGTGCTAGTACTGTAAACCAATGCTGAGAGCGCCGGTTAGGAGCTCCCAGAAAACTCTGAAACAACTAATTAAGGAGCACTCCTTGCAAAGGTCACTCATCCGTTTCCAGATTGCGACAAGTGGCACATTGCATCTGCATCATTTGTCGCAGTCTGGTCGTTTTTTCTTTTTATCGTAGATCCGTTCATTTAAAATGTTTCATCTCTTAAGTTGTGTGTCCAAATATTAGACCGTGTTCACCGTTAGATCCTTCGTGTCAAGATCTTGAAAACTTAGGTTTGATGAAAAATTATGAAAAAACTGGACGAAAAACGGACCTAGGAGCACTTCTTTTATTTTCCAAAGAGGCAGGGTTGTGCATTTCACAGAAGAAAATTCATGCCTCCACAAGTAGTAAATCTGTGCCTGTCATTAAAGGAAATAAACATGTTTTTTTTTGTTTTCTGAGAGGCCCAATTATGCCTCTTGCGGAAGCAAATCCGTGCCTCTCGCGAAACAAAAATATATGGTTTGTTTTGTTTACGAGAGGCACGCCTCTCGCGGAAGGAAGAAAAGAAAACTTGTTATTTTGTGCAAAAAAAATTACTCCAAAACCTATGAAAAAGGGGAAAATCAAAAGGAAGAAAAAAACCTAGTAAGAAAACATCTAAAAGCCGAAAACGTGTGCGAAAAAAAATCCGAAGAAAGCGCCATAGCACAACATCTGGTGGTGTATGAGAGCAGCCCAGTGACGCGCTCTCATCCTATCCCACATGACCTTCGGGAGGCTCCCGAAGGGGTGCTCCTTGATTAGTCAAGACGCTCTCCTCCGCCAAAAATAAGTATAAATCGAAAATGCTCAGGTCAAGGCCCATTCGTGTTGCTTGTGGCTGCTCGTTGTGGTCGAAGGCCCACCACGAGCCTAAATTATTTATTTTTCCCCTCAGCAGTCGAATTGGTGGAAATCCCCTAAACCTAAAAAAAACCTATCTCTCACTCACCCACTCTTCTCTATTGACCACTCAGCCGCCGGCATCCCCCCGGAGCTCCACTCGTCCGCCTCCCCCTCCTCCGCCCGTCGTCCCCCACAGCCGTCTCGCCATTCCTCTTGTTTCCGACCATCTGGACTCCCGCCGGTTGCTGTGACCAGGTCCAACGCGCACCCCGCACGGTCACCCCATTCCACTCCTCCCCACCCACGTCACGAGCGCCGGCGCCGCCTCCCCTCGGTGCCAGGCCCCGTCGCAGCAACCACCGGCCTAGTGGAGGCGCAGTAATCCCCACCTCCCCAGCGGAGCCGCCTTCTTCCGGACCCAAGTCGCTTTTATAGATTTTTTGCATCAATCTCAATACTTCGAGAAACCTTTTTGTTCCTGGCGTCCTACATTTTCGAAAGAATGAGAGGAAGCATAAACCATCGAACATATGTAGGCAAGGCAGTCGGCAGTGTAGCGGCGAAGAGATCCGCAATAGGTGTGAAGTGTGGCCTAATGGGACGTGGAGAAAATGGTCCCGAGCTCATATGCGCCCTATATCCACGTCGTTGGTTGGTGCATCTGGATTTGGGCAATTGTTATATACGGGCAGTTGTGGTCTGCCATAAAATGCGCACTGTAGCAAAATATGTGCGCGGCAGGCGTGGGCGGTGGGCCATGCTGAAGGAATAGAACAGGCAAATTTAACGCACAGGGAGACGGCCGTCTGCCGTCCGCGAGCTGGGCCGCGGATCGGAATCGGCAGTCCCGTCTGATCTGTGGACCAGGTAGTTCACTTTCCATTCAGTGGGTAGAGGCAAGAATTGAATGCAGAATCCAGTGTATTCTCTGCCAAGAACGAGGCTCATTTGCAAGTTGGGGGCTGGGAGATTGAGACAAGGAGCGCCGGCGATGCACCAAGAGTTTCTGATGCAGCCAATCGGCAGGTACATGTATGTACCTTGCATGTCCGGTGGATCCGTCTCCATTCTCAAGCGGCTGGCTGTGGTGACTAAAAGGATTTGGTTTCGCCTGAATCAGATCCACTGTGCTTGAGAAAGTAGGGGACAGGCTTAGTGCCGCCCCCTGTGCCTGCAAATGGAGCTGTGGTAGCGGAGCCGGACGTGGAGGACCAGCAACGGCCGGTGTGCAGAAGGAGGCGGCGGACAGGAGGGGGAGCTCGCCTCTGACTTCAGAGTTGTCAAGGGCAAGATAAATCCACATGCACCTAGATGGAACAAGAGGTTAGTGTTGGAATTCTTCCACCATTCAGGAATGTAGGGATCTATAGAACTTGGAATTACTGGATAAATCATGCAATTAGATTAGATTCTTCTGCGAGCTAGGATTGTAGGGATGTACAGAAACTTGGAATTACTAGATAAATCGTGCAATTTGAACAAAGTCTTCTGCCATTCCGAATGTAGGGATTTACAGAAACTTGTAATTACTCGATAAATCGTGCAACTAAAACAAGTAAGGTTGAATGTTGCTTACTGCATTCAGACAATTCCGTACGATAACTGGCTGTGTTTGCAGGCTGAGGATAGGTGCTGCCGCACAGAGCAGAACACCCCGCCCAAATCGTATCAGCGCATTCGAGAAGGCTGTTATGTGCTTTTGCTGAGAACCCAGCTGAAGATGTGATCACACCAGTTCGTTGGACAAGTTTCGACTCTTTGGGCAAGGTGTACTACTTCTACAATCTGTACTCATGGGAGAATTGGTTCGGCATCCGATATGGCCCAGGAAAAGTGCTTTCCGCGAATGCCAGCAGGCACGAATTGAATGCACGCTCGTGCCTCTTCTCGACGGACGACACGGTACTTTCTGAAGCCGAGTAGTGGGAGTGGGCGAAAGAAGTGAAAAGCAGCGGTGGGCGGCGATGGATTCCAAATGCAACAATCAGGAGGTATGCTGAGTCTTGATTATTTATCGATCTCTTTCCTTATTTGCATGGCTGATCTTTTTCGTCCTATGTTGATCTTCTTCCTTTCTCGCAGGTTTACCTTGATTGAGGAGGTTGGATAGAGACTGGTGCTTACCGAACTGCCGGTGAACAGCACTACCCGGACGGAAAGTGGTGGTGGCGGAGGGGGGAAAACCGTTGTGAGTGCGGTAGCACGGGTCTGCGCGATGCAGGAGCAGACAATGGTGAGAATGGAGAGTTCACCTCCCACCTTCTAGTTGTCAACTGGAAAGATGAATCCCCAAGCCTCCCGCTGGAATAAAAGGTGAGGAATACCTTCAGAAATTAATTGTTGAATTATGAATGTAGAGAAAAAAGAGAACTCTGTTGATCAAAAAGTGTGCAGTTCTCCATGGTTTGTTCTCAAAGACTGCTGGTAATTGGGTTTGATTATTTTGCTTAGTTACCATGATTAACTGGATTGGTAGCATTGTTTTGCTGTAGTGTAGTTTTAGAGTGCAGGTCACTGGTGTTTTTGGATTCAGTTAACTGAAGTAAGCAGTACAGAAGCAGTTATCCGATTCAGTTAACTGAGGTGTTGTTTTCCTATGGAGTTTGAGTGTGCTACAAATAGCCGCATCATTTTTGCCACTTCGCTAGCTTGTTGAATTCAGAGAATGATGCTATGAATATTCTGAAACCTAGTGTACTTGCTTCACTCGTAGAAGTGCATCATGGTAGTTTGTGGTTTCATATTATTGACCCAGGCAGGATAACAAATGCAGGTTGAGGATTGGCGCCACTGCCCCCAGCAGAGCACCTTGCCCATCCCATGTGAGTGCTTTTGAGAAGGCGGTGAGGGGGTTCGCTGATAACCCGACTAAAAATGTGATCATTCCAACACTTGGGACAAGTTTTGACTCGTTCGGCGAGGCTTATGATTTCTATATCTTATATTCTTGGAAGAAGGGCTTCGGGATCAGGTATGGGAAGAACTGACTAAATGTTGAGCAGCTGAAATGCATGCAGGAAATAGTGCGCGGCTGCTCGGTAAGAAAGACATATTAATTAACTTTGATTCTATTCGGGTTTGAAAGACTTGCTGTATATTCTGCGAAATGATGGCTTATGAGAAAACGAAATGTATGTGCAGGGTAAAGCTGGTGTAGAGCACACAAGGTCTTGCCGTTGCGAGTGCTCAGCTCTAATGAGACTTCTGAGGACCAAGGATAACGGATGGTACATTGTAGAACATAGAAAAAGTCACAGCCACTCGCTTTCGCCAAACTTCGTCGAGACAATGCACTGGCCTTCGCACAAGCACATTGATGTGTACAACAGGGATTTTATAAAGCAGTTGAGGCAGAACGATGTGAACCTTGTGAAGTAGTACAACATCGCAGGGAGCTTCTTTGGGTCATTGCAAAATGTGTTGTTCACAAAGAGTTCTTTGGGTCGATGGAAAATGTGTCGTTTGCAAAGAGGTCTTTATAGAGTCTGCGTGGGAAGATAAATAGGGGGCAGTCAGACGATCGTGTCAGGAAGAGGATGGAGGTGTTTGCAGAAATTGGTGCAAAGGATCCACATTTCACTTAGAGAATTCAGGCTGACAATGAAGGAAGCATCAGAAACCTAATGTGGGAGAGTGGAAGCGGCCGCTTCATCCTGGCAGGGGTGCTAGTACCTGATGAGACTGCTAAATGTTTCGAGTGGGTGTTCTCAGAATTTCTGAGAATGATGGGTGGTACAACGCCTGATGACAATACTTACTGGTATGCTTTATTCAACTGCTGTGGCAAATGGAAAATGTGGATACCATTAATTTGGTGTTATCATAGTAACTAGTTGCTGACTAAACTGTGTATGTGTTGTGTGATGTGCAGACCAGAACAGGGCCATCGACTTATGGCATCGGCGAAGCAAAAAGAGATGGGACGACCGACGATGAGCAGAGATAATGCTCCGTATGAAGGACCTAGCAAGAGAACATGGTTTTGCACCATATGTCACAAGCAGGGGCACAAAAGGACTACATGCCGACATTGAGGTGATGTCCTGAAGTAACATTGGAAGCCTGCTTTTTGCAGGAGTTGTGGGTTGGAGGGTCACAGAAGGAATAATTGCAACAAAACGATGGATCTTAGGTTGGGAGATGGAACGTACTCCCTCCGTCCCATATAATATAAGATCTTATTAATCCAATTTGCTCTTATATTATGGGACAGAGGGAGTAGTTGGCAGTAGCACGAAAGCAATGATTTGGTTGGGAGTCAATTGTGTTTCGTGGCTGTTTTTGTACCCGCATGACAGTGTTATTATCAAAATGGGTATGGGCGCTGTGGCTGCTCCGTGGTCATCCTTGTTCTTAACTTTGATAAGTTGGCTAGCACGCTGTAGGTGTGTGTGATTGCTTGTGTAATCTATAATTTAATGCGGGTACATCTTTGTTTGTAGAGCTGGATGATGGATGGATCTCGTGTAGATCTGCAATGCTGTACTTGATTGTCTGAGATGTGTTTTGTTAGATGGGCTTATTGTTGATCTGAAAAATTAGAATTTTTGTTGTGAGGACAGTGCAATGGGTGGGGATGGCAAGTTGATGGGAGGGCCTGTACCTGTACGAGAGAACCTGAATTGAAGAACGATCCATTAAACTAATGTCCAGTGTTGTAGAGTGTTCATTTATTAAATTCAGTGTGCACGATAGGTGTCTATGGCTACAGAGTTCAGTGTCTGCTGCGTCTAGTTTAACCAAGTTGAAACATTTGAACAGGGCAAGCGGGAGTGTGCTGAACCGTAGCCCATAAAAAGAGGTGGCCGTGGAGCAAGCCGAACATTCTGTCTGCTGGCTTTGCATCAGTGAACGGACATTGTATTGATCATGCATACTGAGTGATTACAAGGATCACAGTGCATAGCCTGGCAACAACTGAAGCTAGGAGCTACAAATATTTGCCGAAACAGAACTGTGTTATTAACAGGCTAACAAGCCAACACTTGTGCTTGGAGTTGTACACTAATCCTGAATCTAGGAGCTATGGTAATGATAGTGCAAACTAAACCAAACAAGTCTAGTTGCTGAGGCGAGCAGGCATGATCAGCTGCATCGCGAGTAGGAGCAGCGTGACAATCAGGCTGGTGTCTGCTAAAAACACGGCCATGCGGCGAGTGTTAGGGGCTAGGGTCCGATCAGCCTGCTTAAACGTTTGATCCCGGGTGCGGATGAGAAAGACTGAGGCCTTCTTTGGATTGGAGGATTTTCACAGGATTTTCATGGGATATCAATCCTCAGGATTGTTTCCTATGAAACGCATTTGGATCAAAGGATTGGGCCATTAAAATTCCTCAAGATTGGGTCTCCAAGGTGCTGATTCCAAAGGAATTTACACATGAGGTCCGACCTCTGGAAAAAATCCACAGGATTGGCTATGTCATGGCAATCAAATCCTCCATTTTTTCTATTCCTTTGTTTTGCAAATCCTGTGATCCAAAGAAGCCCTGAGGGTTGGTGGTCGTTGGCGAAGGAGCTGGAGTACGGCATCTGTTCGGTCGGCCCATAACGTCACACAAAAAAATTATGAGCCGTGCGGGCTGCCCATGACGCCGTTAGCTGCCGCTCAATGAATGCTGCGGGCCATGTGCCAGAATAAGCGTGGGAATACATAAATTGTATTGGGGAGTATACAGCCAGAGTCGCGAATCTCAGCACGTTCGAACGGAGAAGATTAAGAGTGCATCTGAGCTCGAGCTCAGAATAGCACTTTCGGGCCTAATGCGTTTATACAAAATCGGGCTACTTGGTCTATCGTCTTATATACACGATGATACATTGATACATCGTACTTTATTGCAAGCACTGTCTTTCTACCACACGTGGAGAGGAGGTGGTAAATCAAGTTCTTCCTTTGCACATGATTATGAAAGTGCCCCTTCTTAATATCCAACTATCAAAACAAAATTATCACAAGAAAGATATTCAAAACTCCACCGAAAATACATAAATAAATAAATAAATATCAGGCCCAACTCAATTTTTTTGGTATGCTCAAGCCCAGGACCCATTCGTGTTGCTTCCGGCTGCTCGTTGTGGCCCAAGGCCCGCAGCCAGACAAAGTGGATTTTTTCCCCTCAGCAATGGAATTGGTGGAAATTCCCTAAACCTAAAAAAAACCATCTCTCACTCGCCCACTCTTCAACATTGACCACTCCGCCGCCGGCATCCTCCCGGAGCTCCACTCGCTCGCCTCCCCCTCCTCCGCCCGTCGCCCCCCACGGCAGTCTCGCCATTCCTCTTGTTTCCGACCATCTGGTCTCCCTCCGGGTGCTGCCACCAGGTCCAAGTCCAACGCGCACCGCGCGCAGCACCCCCAACCACTACTCCCCACCCACTTCACGAGCCCCGGCGCCGCCTCCCCTCGGCGCCAGGCCCCGTCGGAGCATATTACTTATAGTCATAGACATTAAGGATATTATAGTATAAATCTAGCCTGACTCCACCCTCCTTAAAGTTTGACTAATTTGAATTACATAGGTGGTGGAGCATATTTATAACAAGACATAACTAATGCATCTGTATAAATGTTTTCTGTACATTCGCTCTATATTACAAGGCTAGCATCTTTTACTGTTGCACAGAATTGAAATCTAAAAGGAAGGTCACATTACCAAGAATTCAACTTTTGATTGATAAGCACCAAGTCGAGAGCCAAGCAATATGCAAAGATGGGAACAATAATCTCAAAAATCTTTTACCACCCTCGTCCATCTCGATGAAAGATTAAAATAACTATAGAAAATATAGATGGTACAAAATCTCGTACCATGACATGACATCACAAGCTCAACGATGGAACAAACGAGCGAATAAACTGATGATAACTGTATACCATGCAGACTGTAGACTTTCGGAATTAACTCCACCAGCTGGTAACAAAACATAACATGTGAGTCCTAATTCCTAAATGGGCGTTGAAGGCCTACAATGATCAGAGGACCAGTCCTCTTCTTATGGTTCTATCTACAGGGATCCAGTGTGTTGACAGAATCAAGATGCATGTGGCCTCAAAACAGAAAGAAACATTGATTTGATAGGTAATACTTCAGATCTAGCTAACAGCGGGATTAATCATGCCAATATTTTGTATGGACAGGTTTCATAATGATTAAAACGTACCCAATATGCATAACCTTTGGCCTGCGATCCGAACACATCCAAACGCCCAAGCTCTCGCAGCTCCAAAGCCCCGCCGCCGCCCCGTAGGCTCGCGTCGGTGCCGTGCGCTGCTCTCGCTGGAGTCCATCGCAACCGGAGGTTCATTGTCAAGGCCGCCACACATCAGCCCTTCCTCCTCTCCCTTCCTTCTGTTCTTCTATACCTCATCCTCACTTTCGAAGCTCTCTCTCTGGAACTGCAGCAGGCCATGGAGAAGCTCTGCCGCCGCCGCCGTCCATCCGACTCGCCGGAACTGCCTGTCGTACATACATCATTTAATGGCAATCGGGTCTGCATATAACTCTGCATGATTTACTACCTCAGCTATGCTCTATTATAATAGTTGATTAGAGTGATTAAACCCCCAAGAGTATATGAAATGGGCATGGCTGTACAAAATTTATACATAAGCTATACCCTGTTCTCGGAGTTGCAATCATTAGGTTGAGAAGGACCAAAACCAAATGAGATGCCTGGTGCATAATTTTCTAGCTGAGAGCCAATCAGTATGGCATCTACATCTATGTCAGGAGGTACAATCTGCAGTCTTATGTATGATTTGGACAATCAGCCTCACCAATCATGATTTTCGTATGACTGAAGAAAAAAGAGGGCTACAACACAAATAGTTTTTCCTTTTGCTAGTAGCAACATGAATCAAAGCTAAGAAGACCGCAAAGATCAAAGGACCTCACTGTGATTCAAAAAGTCACTGGATTGTAAATCGCATTTCCAATATTTGCAACCGAAAGTTGGGAGCATTTCTTAAATGCGGCTCCCATATGCTTCTGTACAAAGGACAAGTAAGAATTTTGATCCCAATCAATATTTGAAAACAAAGGCAGGATATCAGAGAATGATAATAAAGTTCCAAGCATCCAGTAGATGTAGTTCACCTGATTTTCCAGTAATATATTTTTTGTCCCCATGGTGTTATATCCAAAGTTTGTTCCTGAGCCGCAAAATAGTAACCCCTGTTATCATGTGTTGCGAACACATAAAAGTTCCATCCATGTATAACTCCGAGCAAAAGCAGTTTGTAAGACAGGAAATGACATATTTGGACAAAACTCCAACAAGCACCGCCTGCACAACACACTAAGACGGTGAGACAGCAGAACAAAATCAACTTACTTGTTAAATAGAAAGAGTAGGTCGTCCGCACTGTATAGACTTACCAAATCAAGTTAACAACCACTAGTAGAAAAAGGATCAAATCTGAGACACATTAGTCCCGGTTTGCATTTGAGCCGGCACTAATGTGTCCATTAGTGCCGGTTCAAATGGCTAGGCGGGAGGAGATCTTTAGTACCGGTTCAATGCGAATCTTTAGTATCGGTTCGCGCCACGAACCGGTACTAAAGGTGTTGGTCGCGCACCAGCATCTTTAGTACCGGTTCGTGGCACGAACCGGTAGTAAAGAGGTTGTGGCAGGGCTATTTTTAGTCCCACCTCGCTCCCCTAGCAAGATTTTTACCACCTTAATTATGTTACTTCTCAAACTATCACAAGCATTTGGTCTTCATTGAACTCTGTGTGTTTCGGAGCCTTCGCCGGTTCTTAAATCGGGGTAGATTTCTATTGACAATTTAGATTCTATACAAAAAGATCATTGATGATCAATGTATTTTTTATGTATTTCTCTGTAGCAGTAGCGCGTTTTGGCTGAAAGGCGGTACTGATCAATGTATTTTTTCTGTGTTCAGATGCACAATTTAAATATGTTACTTCTCAAACTATCACAAGCATTTGGTCTTCATTGAACTCTATGTGTATAATTTGTGGACTCAATATGAGTCTTCACCGGTTTCTAAATCGTCGAGGACTCATATTGACAATTCAGATTGTACACAAAAAGATCATTGATAATCAATATATTTTTGATATATATTTTTACATGTTTACGCCCTCATTCTCTCCACTCACTCGGTCTCCCCCTCAATCCCCCACGACGTCATCAATTTCCAACATGTTCTGACATCATTTGCTGTTTTTCAGTAACCGATTTGTTTAGATCAGAGCTAAATGACCGTAAAATTGAAAATCACTACAAAACGAACTCTGAAAATGTTGAAGGTATCAACATTTCACCCGCATAGCATGTGCAATATAGTAGAGAGAGTCACGGCAAAAACTGGACGCACTTCGTGTACAAACTAAACAATATATCTCTTTCGGAGTATCAGGATTTCGGACGAGAACTCATCTGAAGCATTATGCAGCATTCGAAGCAACTAAAGCAAAAATATTCACAAAGAAACTAAATACAGCAAAAAAAACTACTCAGAAATAAATAGAAGAAGAAAATAAAGCAGAAAAGAAAAAACCATATAAAAAATTACTCAAAAATAAATAGAAGAAAATAAATAATGCAGAAAAGAAAAAACTATATAAAAAATAGTTGGGGCGCTGCCCGATGGGCCTGTCAGACCTAGGGTGTGCAAATTCAGGCCAAGAAGGGCCGGTAGGCTCACAGGACAGCGCGCCCTAGTTAGGCCCAGAAGCCTGTTATATAGAGGAGTTCGAAAGAGCAGCCGCGGCTGGGTTTATAAACCAGTGCGGCTGCCTTCGCTCGGCGAGGTGGGACTAAACATAGTGCATCGCGGGTGGCAGCGCACGACCATTAATACAGGTTGGTGGCTCCAACCTGTACTAATGGGTTGTCCTTTAGTACCGGTTGGTGCCACCAACTGATACTAAAGGCCATCGTTTCCGCCGCTTGGCCTGGTCAAAATTGGCCTTTAGTACCGGTTGGTGCTCCAACCGATACTAAAGGCCCCTCCTATATATATGGCACTTACGAAAAATCAGTTCCATCGACCACTTCTTCTCCACTTCTCGTGTGACATCTATCGTCGCCGCCGCCGCGCCGTCGCCCTCGATCGCCGCCCTTGCCGCCCGTCGTCGCCGTCCCCGCCGCCCGTCGTCGCCGCCCCCGCCGCCCACGGTGCCCCCGCCGCCCGTCGCCACCGTCCCCGCCGCCCTCGCCGTCCCCATCGTCACTGCCCGCTCCGCCCGTCGTCGCCGTCCCCGCCGACCTCGCCGCCCGTACGCCGCCGCACCCCGGCCCGCTCGTACCCACACACACACACACACACACATACACACGCACACTACACACACATGTACACACATACACACACAGTACTACACACACACATATTTTTTTACTTATTTTCTGTTTTCTATTGTTTAGATTAATGTTAGATGAATTTCGTAGATAAGAATGTTAGAATGTTAATGTTAGATGAATTAGAACTAGTTTATTTTTAGTAAGAAAATTTAGGTATATGAGATTATTTGAACTAGTTGAATTAATATAACTAGTTTATTTTTAGTAAATGCTTAGTTGAACTAGTTGAATTAATAGAACTAGTTTATTTTTAGTAAGAAAATTTAGGTATATGAGATTATTTGAACTAGTTGAATTAATATAACTAGTTTATTTTTAATAAATGCTTAGTTGAATTAATTGAATTAATAGAACTAGTTTATTTTTAGTAAGAAAATTTAGGTATCTAAGATTATTTAAACTAGTTGAATTAATATAACTAGTTTATTTTTAGTAATGCTTAGTTGAACTAGTTGAATTAGTAGATCTAGTTTATTTTTAGTAAGAAAATTTAGGTATATGAGTATATTTGAACTAGTTGAATTAATATAACTAGTTTATTTTTAATAAATGCTTAGTTGAACTAGTTGAATTAATAGAACTAGTTTATTTTTAGTAAGAAAAATTAGGTATATGAGATTATTTGAACTAGTTGAATTAATATAACTAGTTTATTTTTAATAAATGCTTAGTTTAACTAGTTGAATTAATAGAACTAGTTTATTTTTAGTAAAAAAATTAGGTATATGAGATTTGATGATCTAATTAAAATTAAGGTATATGAGATTTTAATAGAACTAGTTTATTTTAGTAAGAAAATTAATAGAACAAGTTTATTTGAATTAGTTGAATTAACAGAACTAGTTGAATTAATAGAAGTAGTTGAATTAGTTGAATTAATATAATTAGTAAGTGTTTAGTGTTTCACCTATATGAACATAGGAAATGTCGTCTGACGATGAAAAAGATTTCATTATGTGCGAATACTGTGAAGACCAGCGCCGCCTATGCAACAGAAATTTCCTTGTTGATGATAGGCGATTCAGCATAAAGCTGGATGAGACCTTCGAATTCGATACAGTAAGTCATAACGACAAATCTTTTTTCGTAATTAAGCATGACTTATATATGCTTCATTTGCTTCAACTTATAATTTTTAATTTTCAGTATTCTACTAGCGCATCCCTTGCCATGCAAGAATTTTTGTCTTGGATAAGATATGTTTCAATGCTATGGAAACTATGGAGGTAAAGAGAGTTTACCTGAAAACTGAGCATGATTATACTTTCAATGTCAAAGTATACAATGCAGACACGTACACCTATTTTGAATGCAAAACTTGGCAAGCACTATGCAAGGCTTATGCATTTGAGCCTGATATGGTTATCACCTTTGATATTCGTCCGGAAGATGATATTGAAGGTAATAGAGACATCTGGGTTGATGTGCAGACGCCTCCAGTTCTATCATTATGTGGGTTCTTCTCCATCATATTTATGTCTTTGATATTGTTTATTCAAAAATAGTTGACAACTAATTTCTTTTGACATCTTATTTCCATTCAAGCAAACATGTCCGGCGCTTGGTAGACAGGACCTACTACTGTCCTAGAGCTGAACTAAACTGCGAGGAGATAAGTCATTATGTTTTATGGCTTGAGCATCTTCATACTGTCAAGACAAATTTTCTTCTTGCACTTAGAAATGTTATTACTCAAAACGTGCGACCAATAGTGATCGTATTGAACTACTGTCACATCTATTTAGGAATGATGGTAAGATTTTTACTATTTGTCCCCAGTGCATCTTTTGCATACATAATTTTTTTGCTAAACTTTCATTGCTAAGTATATTAATTAATTACTATACGATGTTCTTCAACAGGGACTCCCGATGACAGTTGTGCCTCAGGGGATCGAGACTAAAAGTTGCATGTCAATTGTTAGCTTACGGCCAAGATATCCTACATTGCACATGAGTGCATTCATGATTTGTAGAAGCGATGAATGCTTAATAGTGAAAGATTGGAGGAAAATTGTTAACGATCGCAGAGAATTAATAGGGGGCAGTAATGAGAAGCGCAGCTCACGATTAGTAAACAGATTCATCTACATGCTTCAGTATGATGAATCAGAAGAGCTATACATGGAGTTCAACATAATCCTGAATGGGCCTTACCTAACAAGTCGAATTGGTGGAAATCCCCTAAACCTCAAAAATCCCCTAAATCTCTCACTCGCCCACTCTTCTCCATTGACCACTCCGCCGCCGGCATCCCCCCGGAGCTCCACTCGCTCGCCTCCCCCTCCTCCGCCCGCCGCCCCCCACGGCCGTCTCGCCATTCCTCTGGATTCCGACCATCTGGTCTCCCTCCGGGTGCTGCCACCAGGTCCAAGTCCAACGCGCACCGCGCGCAGCACCCCCATCCACTACTCCCCACCCACTTCACGAGCGCCGGCGCCGCCTCCCCTCGGTGCCAGGCCCCGGTGGGGGCGCAGAGACTGCCTCACCTCTCCCCCCGCGGCGACGTCTTCTTCCGGCCCCAAGCCGCCGCCGCGCACCTGGGCCCCTCCCACCCTATCCGGCGGCCGGAGCCCCCTCCTCAACGCCGGGGCACTGAATTCGCGGTCCCACCGCCACCACCATGTCTCTTACCACATCTTCCTTCGCCGCGCCCACTTGCTCCTCATCCTCCTCCTGGCCGCCGCTACCCAGATGGCCGTGCCGGCTGTCTAGGTCGGCGAGGGTCTGCCGCCGCCTGGCGGTGCGGGCGGACGTCAAGGTGATATCCTCCGGCGACGCTTGCCGCCGCGGGCTCGCCGCCGGCATCCACAAGCTCGCTGATGCCGTCTCCGTCACTCTCGGTCCCAAAGGTGTGCTTTTTTGCTTGCTCCCTTTTTGGGTCAGATGCATCACTGTAATCGTAATTTATTTTTGCTCTAGTATTACTTCTGGATGATGTTTGCTATGGTGTATAGTCTAGAGATATTGTGAGGTTGCCAATTGCCACGGATGAATTCTTTTGGTAGAGCCGTAAATTGGTTGTTATCTTTGGTAATCAGCACGAGATGTTTGAACATTCAGTTTGTGTTGGGAGCCTTTTTCTTTTGGCACAATTTAGTCTGGTTGTGTAATTGTTCTCCGGTTTTGTATAAACATTTGTCATGCAGTCCCTACTTCCGCACTTTGAAGAAATAGTCCAAACTCCTAATCTTAAACTGTTGTGTCAGTATTGTAACTGCCATCTTGCGAATTTGATAGTGAAATTCTAAAGCTTCCAATAGATCGTTTTTGTTCTTTTTATACTATATACCTTTCATAAAGATTTTCGCCTCAAATCCAGTGTACTGGACTTAACACACTGTTCCTGAGATATAGGGTCACAAAATTATGCCCTCTGCCTGCTTGCGCTTCCTTGTTAAATCTGTTACCATTTGTTCATTGATATAGATGCTGTTAGTGTTGTTGGGATCATATATGCCTGAACGATTTGTTTTATTGTCTTGTAGTGCTATTGATTGCTGAGAACACAAAGGTTTGCTGCAGGGAGGAATGTTGTTATCGATCAAGATGATGTTCCAAAAGTAATTAATGATGGTGTCACAATTGCTAAGGCTATAGAACTTCCAAATTCACTTGAGCATGCAGGGGCCATGCTACTTCAAGAGGTACAGTTTGTACAATCATAAATTCCTTAATATAACTGCTTCTGATTCATTGCAATCATGTCAAACAGATAGCGTCCAAGACAAACAGTACTGTTGGGGATGGAACCACAACAGCTATTATTTTGGCCCGAGAAATCATCAGCCTTGGCTTATTGGCCGTTGCCAACGGTGCTAACCCGGTTGCTTTGAGAAAGGGCATTGACAAAGCTGTTCATGAACTGCTTGGGATCTTGAAGACAAAATCTATCCCCGTCAGTACAAAGGAGGACATAAAAGGTAATCTTCGTCCCCTGGGAAGTCCCAAATCATGGATGGAAAAACACCAAAGAATAAGAATGGAGAAGCAACTACTGGACTTCGTCTGATATCTGCCCAACAGATTATCATAACTAAGAAAAAATGGTGGATGTTATGTGTATTGAAATGGAACTGCCCCTTACAAATTCGAAGTAATAAAGGGATGCACACCATCATGTGTTTTCTTTTCGTTTCTGTGCATATTCTCTAATTGTGGAATGAAATATGGAGTATGCATGTATTCTCCTGAAATGTTAAACATAGTCAGATTAGTCATCTTGGTAAATCTTTAAATTTTATTTTCAGCTGTGGCATCAATATCAGCTGGCAATGATGAATATGTCGGCAATCTCATTGCCGACGCATTGGAGAAGATAGGCCCTGATGGAATAATCAAAATCGAGTCCTCATCTTCCATATATACTTCAGTTGAGGTGCAGGAAGGAATGAAGGTACATTTATGTGGTCATAAAGTCCCCCCCCCCCCCTACCCTAAGTATTGTAACTACATTAGATGTTTTTTAATCCAACAAAGCATTGCATCATCTCACCACATAAACAAAGGCCATGTCATTTGATAATTTGAAATAAATTAACACTCCAAAAAGTTTATCCGTCTGTTAGAGATTTTTTGTTACTTGAGAAACAAATATAGAGCGGCAAGCTCAGAATAGATAATTATTTAATGATTCTCTGTCTGATCCCTGCAGATAGACAAGGGTTACACCTCACCTCATTTCATCACAAATCCAGACAAAGCAATTGTTGAATTTGAAAATGCTAGAGTGCTTTTAACTGATCAACGGGTGAATGAAATCCAAGAGATACTTCCTTTGCTGGAGAAGACCACACAGTTGAGTGTCCCTTTGTTGATTATTGCCGAGGATATTTCGCATTCGGTGTACTCGACTCTGGTTCTTAACAAACTGAATGGTTTGCTAAATGTTGCGGTTGTCAAATGTCCTGGTTTGGGAGATGAAAAGAAGGCTATTCTGCAAGATATTGCCATTATGACAGGTAAACTTGTAGATTTACAATTGCTAAGCTCCATGCGTTGAAGCTCATGCTGCTAGCGTTATAAATTAGTTTTTTCCCCCAAGGACTATACTTTAATTTTGCATTTGCACGGTGCATTGCTTGAAATTATCTAGTCATATTTGTGCCTGACTACAGCCTAAGTATTTTTCTTCAATTAAGCAGGTGCAGATTTCTTTGTTAGTGACCTTGGTTGGGGTCTTCAAGCAATTACGTCTGATCAGCTGGGCATGGCTCAAAAGATCACTATCACGAGTGAATCTACAACTATAATTGCACATCCATCTATGAGACCAGAGATTGAGGCTAGGGTTATGCAACTAAAGCAAGATCTAGAGGAGACAACAAGTGCCTATCTAAAAGAAAGGTTTTCTGCAAGAATTGCTAAACTCTCAAGAGGTGTAGCAGTTATCAAGGTGTGTGAGTCATTCACTAGGCCACCTAATAGTTCTTCCTACTGAATGATGTTTTTTTAGCTTGCTGCAATCATTACATAGAGTTTCAGGATACAGAAGTGCATAACGAAGAAATCATTGTAATTGTGGTATTAAATTTCTCCCTGTTTCTTTCTTTGTGGGCGTTTGAGGAGTTTTGAGTATTATTCAGGTAGGGGCAGCCACTGAAGCTGAACTTGAGGACAGAAAGCTGAGAGTGGAGGATGCGAAAAATGCAACTTTTGCAGCCATCAGCGAAGGCATCACACCTGGCGGTGGTGTAACATATGTTGAACTGTCAAAGCATATTCCCAGTATCATGGATCTCGTGGATGATCCGGAAGAGAAGATTGGTGTAAATATTGTGGGGAAGGTAGGTCATCCATCCATTTACTCCTGTATCTTTGGTGTGAATACTGTGGGGAAAGGAGGTTATCCATGCAGTTACTCTTATATCTTGTCTGCAATATGGTTGCCTAATCATTGCATTCGCCGCTGATTTTGTGTAAGATGGCCACTTTTGCAAACCTAAACATTATAACTAAGATACTCCCTCCGATCCATATTAGTTGTCGTTCAAACGGATATATCTAGCATTGAAATACATCTAGATACATCCGTTTCAGCTACAATTAATATGAATCAAAGGGAGTGTATAATATGCTAGTCAGTTATTGTGACTGACGAGCTTAAAGAAGTATTTGTTCAAAGTGCTCACTCATTAGAGCATTTGTAACACTTTTGCACTTATGCAAATTACATGTAACTATTGCATATCATCCTAACTCTGAAATTTGTGAACTGCTGTTCCAGGCACTCCTTGTCCCTGCCATGACGATAGCTCGCAATGCCGGAGCAGATGGTTCAGCTGTCGTAGAGAAGATTCTTGAAAGCGAGTGGCGAGTTGGGTACAATGCGATGACTGACAAGTTCGAAGACCTTGTTGATGCCGGCGTGGTTGATCCGTGCCGGGTTGCAAGATGTGTGCTCCAGAACTCTGCTTCTATCTCAGGGCTGATTCTAATGACCCAAGCAATGATGTTTGATAAGATAAAGAAGAAAAAGTCGCCCATTCCTGAAATTCCAGGTCTCCCGCCGTTGCAGATAAATCAAAATGCTTAGGTCTGGGCAATTCGTATCCTGTTATTGAAGGTCCCATAAATGTGAAGATCATTTTGCTCTAAGCTAAGAACAGAGTGGGCCTGTGGAGGACAGCTCTTCTCAGGAGGTTAGTCTGAAGGGGGTGGTGGTGGGGGTGGGTACCATTGATATCAACTATATGTAGGCTTGCTCTATTTTCTTTTTAGTACTGTTAGGTGCAGTATTTTCATTATCTCTCTTTGTAGTGGTGTTAGATGTTAGGTGCAGAATCTCCCCAAACAGAAAATATTTTAGGTGCAGTATTTTCATCACCTGCACAATATTTTTGTAGCATGTAACATAGTATGATTACGCTGGTAGAACTGTGATGTCGGTTTCCCAAATGTTTAAGCTAACTCTTGCCTCTTAACTTTTTATATGCTCATCGTGTAGCCCTTTGTTTGATACATAATGAAAGTGGTAAAATCATATACCCTGCGCGGTGTTTATAAGCAAGAGTTTGCTGAAGTCAAGTAGGGAGTACCTTTTGTCAGGACCACGGAGGGCCGTTTTGGCTTTGGGGATCATATGCTCTCAAATGAACAGTAAATTCAAAATAAATAGGATAAAATTAGTTTTAAAAAATCTGATTTTTTAGATGTTTAAGTGAGTGTAACAAGTGTGCTTCGTCGGTGTAAAATCAAAATTAAGTGTAACATTTGGTGTTCGACTTGGATCTGACCATGAACTCATCAATATTTTTTTAATTTTGTTTACATTAAAAAGGCATTTTTGGCATGTGGGAGCATATGCTCTTAGGACCTGAATTGGATTTCCGATCTGCTTGCTGCTTTATCGAACCCACAGCAATGTGGCACCGCCTTACTCCGCGGCTTGTTTGGCCGACTAGCTTTTTGACATCCAATTTTTTTAGCTAGCACACTAATAATTCACCAATCAAAAGAAAATATTGCCACCAAAATACCATCCGAGTAGGGACAAAACTACAGGGGGTGTTACTATACGCCGCCTACAGTGGCCAATAGCCCCGGTCTGCCCACACATAGCTTAATGGCCAATAGTGCAGCCCATTAAAAATCTATATTTTCTCAAAATATTGACGAAAATAATCATAATATGTTTTAGTATTAATAATAACAACAATAAGGAAATGTTCATGTATTATGAAACTGCAAAATAGAGATAAATTCTGTGGGTGTGCGCTTCTGATGTGCGAACCACCCTATGACCGAGATTCGATGGTATGTAAAGAGGAGAGGTCGGGCCGGGTGTCAGGCCCATTGATTTCAACTGTATTTAACAGGGAAATGTCCTATAACATAATGTCGTCTGTAGCAGTTTGCAGTGGGGTCATGTGCAGTATTTTCCTGCAGAATTTTGTAACAAGCACATGATAAATGACATGTTATGTTGATTTCCTTACGTATTTAACAAGGAAGCTATTTTTTCTTTTAGTTTCTAATATATTTCACAACAATATTTTTATGTTATTTCTGCGGTCTCACCGTCTACGCGATGTACTGACCGTTACGACTGTGTGTGGGGGGGGTGTCCATCGGCTTGCCTTCGGATTCTTCTCCAGTCTCACCGTCTGCGTCGCTATCGTTGTGACTGCGGGGGAATGTTGAGTATCATTTTATTATGAAAAAAGTCCATTTTACTATCCTGAATAAAGTTGGTGGTTCACATACGCCCTCCATCTATTTTTCTGTTCCTTTCACCCCCTAAACAATTCCATACCGGACAAAATCGGTCCCTATGGTGGTTTTAACTCAAATGGCTGCCGATGTGGCAGTGGTCAACGGTGGTTTTGACCACAGGTGGGCCTCCCTCATCAGGCTGGGCTGAGATCGAGGAGCTCCAGCCTTCCCTTGCGCCCGACCCCGCCGCCTCCGGCCGACACCGGCGACCGCCGGAGTTCCAAGCAGCCGCCCCTAGCGCCCTGCTTCTCCTTCCTCCCTTCTCTTTCCTCTTCCTTCCCTCTTCCTTCCCTCTTTTCTAACCCCAAATCTCCCTCATATCCCTTGTTTGTCGCCTGAAGCTCATGGACGCCGTTGCCGCGTCGATCCCGCGGCCGCCGGCCTTCCCTCGTCACGCCAAGACGTCCAGCAGCTCCGCCATCTTCGTCTCCTTCACCGTCGCCGAAGGGCTCGAGCTAGGAGGCCACGCACACTCACCATCTCCATCGTCTTCGTCCATGGCCGCCGCATCTCGTCGTTGATTTCGTCGTGTCCGTCGACACCCGCGCTCGCTAACCTCGTCCACGAGCTCCGCGGTGAGCTCCTTTGCCGATTCCCCCTTTGATCTGTGCCCGTGTGCACCGCAGCTGCAGCTACCCCCGTGTGCTCGCCCGCTGCTGCTTTGCTTGTTGCCGCTGCTTGTGCCGTTGTTGCCATGCTTGCTGCTGCTGCCGGGGGTATGCGCTGCATCGCGGGGGTCAACCGGGTGGTCGTAGCTCCGCCGGGGGTGGCTTGTGCCGCCGAGACGAGCGCCCGAGCTCCTCTCTGTCCCGCGGGAGAGCGACAGAGGAAGGAGACAAACTTGTCAAGCGGACCCCGCCTCCTCTAGGCCTCACCCGTCAATCTCAGCCGCACCTGCCAAGGGAGGCCCACCCGCGGGTCAAAACCACTGTTGACTAATGCCACATTAGCAGTAAGGGGAGACAAACCACCCAGGGGGTTCTTTCATCCGGTATGGGTTTGTTTAGGGGGTGAAAGGAACAAAAAAAATAGATGAGGGGGTAATGTGAACCACCAACTTTATTCAGGGTAGTAAAATGGACTTTTTCCTTTTATTATGGAAACATAGGATAGCATAGGATTTATTCCACCTTGCCTAGTTGATGCGGAGCATCCTTCGGTCATCCCCATGGACCATCCGTCGCCTCACCAAGCACCAAGAGGACCCATGACTAGAGCACGAGCTCGAGCTCTCGAGACCGAGGTGACTTCTCTCCTTAGTGAAATATCATATGACCCTCTCGGGACATGGCTACTACCTCAATCCGGAATGTTGTGACCAGGAGGACCCTCCCGAGGATGCACATGAAGATGGACAAGACCCCAAGTCCAAGGAAGAAGTGAACCAACAGAAGAAGGCAAAAGAAGCTTCCAGGCACCGGACACCCGGCCAAGGTCCCGGACATCCGGTCCCTAGAGATCCACACGGCCAGCTCCTGCAGAAGAAGGCTACAGCGACCGGACATCCGGCCTCCAGCCCGGACATCCGACCACCCACCGGAAATCCGGCCCAGGCTTCCCGAATACACTGAAGATGGCCCCAACAGCCCGGACATCCGGCCTACGCACCGGGCATCCGGCCCCTCCGGAAGCACCGGACATCCGGCACCTCCAGCCTGGACATCCGGTCCCTCGTGAACCACCGGACATCCGGCCCGACGCCCGGACATCCGGCGCCCCTACCTGCGCGCAACCTCTTTGGGCAGAGACCCATGTAACCCTTCGCCCCTTGACTATATATACTCCCTCCTCCCGTACGTTTTAGGGTTAGCGTTGATTTAGCTCAGATTAGAGATAGAGCTTCGCTCATCCATCGGATCTCCTCTTCGTTTGAGACCGCGGCCTCCTCGGAGAAGATCCAATCGGATTCAAGACCCCCTCGTGGGAAGATCCCCTCGTGGATTCAAGACCTCCTCACGGAGAAGATCGGTTACCTATGTATCCTTACCTTTGTTGACTTTGGATCTCGTGTATCTCTTTGTGTTTGGTGATCTAGCGCTCGTGTGATTGATTCTATGTCGGTTTAGTGTTTCTCTCTCTCTCGTTCTCCCCGTGTTTCCCCTTTGTGCTTCCGTGTGTTCTTCGTGAATCCCCGTAGGATCCCCTCCAAACGTGAAAGATCATCCACATAGGGTTCCGCCCTACATCATCTTGGTATCATGAGCCACGTTGATCACGTTTTTGGAGCCCCCACCCTATGTTTTCTAGCTTGATTTTGTGTTTTTCGTCCTAAATCCGAAAATCCCCACCAAAAATAGCCCCAATTTTTTTGTGATTTGTTGGTGAGTTGAGATTTTGTTGGATTTGATCCATGGATTTGTGTTGCTGCGTGTGGATCTAGCTTTCCCCACCCTCCCCACCCTTTTCCATCCACCAATTCGTCCAAAATTTTCCCCGGAGTTGGAATTTTTCCCGTGGAGTTCATCGCGTTCGTCCCCGATCCAGGAGCCCGGACATCCGCCGAGTTCACCGGACATCCGGCGCACCGGGCATCCGGTGTCTGGCCCGGACATCCGGCCCCTGGCAGCAGCAGTTCCACCCCACACCACCATCCACCATACCCTCGCCCAATTTTGCCCGGAGCCCACGGCTACTTCCGCATACCCATACCACCCTCCACAAACACCACCATCGATCACTGCTACCTCCTATGTCGATTTTGACACGTTTTGGTCTTTTTGAGTTTGGGTTGTGGTTTCCCGTGTCCTATTGTGTTTCGGCTATATAGGTACGGTTCGACTTCAACATCACCACCGTCCATCTCCATCGATTACTCATCATCGCCAAGGACGGTAACTTCGATGACATCTTTGGCATACATTGCAATTGCATTGATACCAACATTGCCTCATTTTGCGTAGCTTACCCATTGAGACTAGCCGTTGAGTATTGCTGGCAACGCGACTTGTGCACATTAGTGATCATACAACATAGCATACATATCATACCATAGTGGTGCATATCTTGAGATCAACTTGTGTGTCACAAAGTTGTCATAGCATACACAATTTCTATCTTGGTTCGTGAAGTTTTGCATGAGAAAAGAGCTCAAAAGTGAAAGAGCCACCCAAGCTTTTAAGCAAAGAGGAAAGATAAGCAAAGAGCTTATAATTAAGCGAGAACCATAGCATCATACAACATTAAGATTTTCATATCCAATCATCTTGGATCATAGCACCGAAATATCATACATATATCATACTTGGAATAGAGATCGTTGCATTTTTGCCTAGTAGGTTGTGCACAAGTTTGCGTATCCGCCTATTGTGCAATCGTGCTAGCGTCTCTCTAGTATTGTGCAACAAGAGCATTTTTGTGGTTTCCACATTTTGGCTCACTTTTGGATTGCACAATCCCATTTATTTATTTGCGTGTGTGTTTCCGTGTACCCATACTTGCTTGGTCTACTTGTTGCATTTGCATATTTGTGAATCTTTTCCAACATTATTGAAGCTCACTTACTATTGCATCAAATTTTGTGCCACCATCCTAACCAAGGTCCACCATAAGCTTTTACGTGTGTAGGTGTGAGAACCGACAAGAATTGGTACCAACAGTGCTATTTCATTGTCCGCATTTGAGTGAACTTGATTCATCTTCAACTTCGGCCAAGGTACATTTGGTACACATTCTTTTCCTTCTACCACTTACATTTTGCTTGGAATGATGGATAGGCCAAGTTGTTCTACCACTCCACCTCTCATCGAGAACGACGACGACATGACATCATTTGTCACCAAGAGCCACCTATTTGGAGCTCAAAAGGCATTGCACCAAGAACAACAAGCAATGAGGGACTACTTCGACAACAAATTCGACGCTCAAAAGTAAGAGAATGATGCAAGAATGGACGAGATCTGCGCCTTCATGACGAACCGGCGTCCTTCCACTTCTTCATCCTCAAGACGAAGCCGCTCGAGTCGACACTCCGACGACACCTTCTCCGATTCAAGTACACCGTCATCAAACACTCTTTGTCGAGCTGCGCGTCAAGACCGGCATGCATCTCGGAACCCGCTACATGACAAGCATACACAAGAACAAGTCGATGAGCAAATCCCTCATCCTCAATCAAACCAAGTCGCTTTTGCACAAGCTCAAGAACGACAACGACTACGACGCCAAGAGGAAGAACGAGCGCGTCTACACCAAGAGGAACAAGACGCCGAGGCTCAACGTCTTCAACAACAACAACGTGAAGCGCAAGCTCTTGAGGCGCAACGTGCCCTTCAAGATTCGAGCCGAGCCATTGCCAACCGCAATCGCGAGCGGCGCAATCAAGAGTAAGCCCTTCGAGAAGAAATTCAAGAGAGGAACTACCAACCGTGTGTGCAACGTCAAGCTCCACAAGCTCCTCCACAAGCTCGTCAAGCTCCACCTCAACCTCAAGTTCAACAAGAGCAAGTTGATCATGGACTTCCTCCGTGCCAAGAGCAACATGAGGATGACTATCCTCCACGTCAAGGGCGTCATCATCACCATCGCCAACAACACAATGAAGAGCAACGCTATGGCAAACTCAAGTTCACAATGCCCAAGTTCAATGGAAGCAATGATCCGGAAGAGTACCTCTCATGGGCATTGAAGGTCGACAAAATTTTCCGCTTGCACAACTATGAGGAAGAGAAGAAGATCGCTATGGCATCACTTGAGTTCCAAGAATATGTGCTCATATGGTGGGAACAAGTACTTGAACGCCGTCAAGCTAGAGGTGAACCACCAATCACCACTTGGGCTCAAATGAAGGATGTCATGCGGGCACGCTTTGTACCAACCTACTACAACCGCGATCTTTTCAAGAAGCTACAACTCCTCAAGCAAGGAACAAAGAGTGTTGAAGAATACTACAAGGAAATGGAGATAGCCATGATTCGAGCCAATGTCACGGAAGATGATGAGCAAACAATGGCACGTTTCTTGAATGGACTCGATCATCCCATCAAGAAGATTGCCGACTTCCAACCCTACTCCAACCTCATTGAGCTCGTACATCAAGAAACCAAGGTCGAACGTCAAGTGCAAGATGACCTCAAGTACGCCAAGTACTCATCCAAGATCTACGGCTTCTCCAACATCCAAGCCTCAACGACTTCTCCAACATCTACATCAACCAAGCCTTCTCCAAGCAACGATGACAAGTCAAGTTACAAGAAAACTTCGGCAAGTTCAAGTCGTCTTCCTCCTACTACAAGCAACTTCAAGTCGCGTGCTTCATCATCTACTCCAACCGATGAGACCGTCAAAACAAGCTCCTTCAAGTGTTTCACTTGCGGTAGCCGAGGCCACAAGTCCTTCCAATGCATGAACAAGCACTACTAGGGAAAAGCCTATACACATAATATTACCAGCAGCGCTCCCTAAAATACCATGCTACTGCTATTTAGCAGCAGCGCGTGTTAGAGAAACGCGCTGCTGACAGGAAAATAGCAGTAGCACGTCCACCGCGAACCGCGCTGCTGCTATAATTGCCATGACCTCGCCCCCCGCTAGTTATAGCAGTAGCGCGCTTTATTGAACAGCGCTACTGCTATAGAAGTTAGCAGCAGCGCACTTATGGGAAAACCGCTACTGCTAAGATCAGCCCACAAGTTTAGTCCCACCTCGCTCCGTGAACAGGGTGTTTACCACCTTAAATATGTTATTTCTGAAACTACCACAACCAGTTGGTCTTCACTGAACTCTATGTGTAAAATTTGTGGCCGCAATATGAGTCCTCTCCGGTTCCTACCGGATAGGACTCATATTGACAATTCAGATTGTACACAAAAAGATCATTGATGGCCAATGTATTTTTGCATTGACGCGTATTTTTTGTATAGTTACACTTAGCAGTAGCGGTTTATGTGCAACGCGCTACTGCTATTCTGATTATCTGTAGCACGTTTCGGCAAACGCGCTACAACTATCCCTACCTTATCCCCACGCACACGACCGGCGCCCTCACTCACACTCTCACTCTCGCTCCCCGTGCCGATAACCGTCGTCGTGCGTCGCCGCCGCCGCCTTCGTTCGTCCGCCGCCGAGGTACTCCCCTCCTTCCGTCCCTCCTCCCTCCTCCTCGCACATCCTCCCTCCGCCTGCGGCCGCCCCTCCCTCCTCCGCCGCCGCCCTCCTCCCTCCGCCTGCGGCCGCCCTCTCCCTCCTCCACCGGCAGCCCTCCTCCCACCGCCCTCGACCTCGCCGCCCCTAGCTACCTCTCCGTCGCCCCCACCCCCTGCCACTAGTTAGTACTAGATTTAGTAGTTGTAGATGTTAATTTAGGGTTCATAGCTAGTACTAGATGTTAATTTAGTTAGTACTAGATTTTTAGTAGTAGTAGATGTTAATTTAGGGTTCATAACTAGTTTAGTAAGTAAATTAATAAACTAGTTGAAGTAGTTGAATTAATAGAACTAATGTATTTTTAGTAAGATAATTAATATAACTAGTTGAACTACTTTATTTTTAGAAAGAACTAGTTTTTTTCTATTTATAGTAAGTTTATATTTAGTAAGAACTAGTTGAATTAATAAAACTAGTTGAACATGTCATATTTGTTGTTATTTTTTAGTTTAAGCAATTATTCGGGATGTATTAGTGATAACTTATATGGTTTCAGGTGACCACCGTCGTCCCCGTCACCGACCCCCTCCGACATCCCCGCCGTCGTCCCCGTCACCGACCCCCTCCGACATCCCCGCCGTCGTCCCATTCACCGACCCCCTCCGACATCGAGGTGAGACCAGCCAAATATCCTTGTATATCTTGTGTTGTTGCTCAAATAGGATATGTGGTTGCCCAAGTGGCCCTTCATGTTCAGTTTACATCTCCGAGTGGCCTATGTTTTGCCGGAGTGTTGATTAATTTCCGTTCCGGTAAATTTCAGGCGCTCGATATGTCCTTTTTTAGCAAAGGTCATGCCGGATTTTTTCGTGAATTCTGGCATGACTTGTGCTAGAATATGTACAAGTTTAATCTTTGAATTATGAACGTAGGAAATGTCGTACTCGGACGACGACAGTCTCCCGGGGGAGTGTAGCTGGTGCCACGACGATCGAGGTATGTGCGACAGGTTCGTTCGGCTGGACGAAGATCGGCGCTTCAGCATTAAGCTCGAGGAGACCTTCGATTGTGAAACGGTACGCAACAACGACAAGTGTTTTTTTCGTAATTAAGCATGACTTCAACTATTTCAACGTCTAATTTTCATATTTTACAATTCGACTAGCTTATCCCATGCCATGCAAGACGCTATGTCTTGGAGAGGATGGGTTTTGAAGACCATGAAAATTTCGAAACAAAGAAAATACACCTAAGGACCCATCATGATATGGATTTTGAAGTAAATCTGTGCAATGCTCAGAGCGTAACCCATTTTGGTTGCCAAAATTGGGAAGCACTTTGCAAAATGTATGGTTTTTATGAGGGTATGATTGTCACCATGGATCTTGGTGATCCTGACATCGAGCAAGACAATATGGACATTTGGGTCCTTGTTGATACGCTTCCGATTGTACCGCTATGTGAGTTTCTCAAACATAGTTATTAACTAATTTATAGTGTTTATTTCAAAATAGTTGATAGCTTATTTCCATTGACAGCTTATTTTGATTCTTCAAAGACTGTGCGGAAGATGGTAGATAAAACCCACTACACCGATGGCACCGAGTTAACGTATAAGGAGAAAAATCATCTGATCGCATTTTGTACTCTTCTTGAGAATTACAATAACTATTATCGAACTCCTCCAAATTATGGTGAATACGTGCCACTAGTGCATGTGTTGAACCACGGTAACTTCTCTGGAGATACCCTGGTAAGATTTTTTACTATTACGACATCCGTGCATCTTTTGCATACTTCTAAAACTAGTACATCATTGCTAACTACGAAGTTATTATTATGTTTTTCAACAGAAACTCCCGATGGATTGTGTGCCTCATCTGATGTCTCTGCATGGTCGCCTCTCAGTTCTGAACATACTGCCAGGTAAATCTACGGAGCTCACCTGTGCATATCGGATTTCTAAAACCCGTGAACACATGTTCATCAAAGAATGGAAGAAATGTATGGACATTCGCAAGGAGGTTCTTGGAAGTAACATTCAGCGAAAGGCAAGAATTGGAGACAGGCTAATCTCCATTCTCCATAATGGAGAGTCAGGGGCTATCTTGTTTTTTGCTATTTTACCTTAGAAAATGTAGTAGGTCTTAATCGAATGTAATAGGTCCTATGAGGTACAATATGTTTATTATGTGGTAATGTGTTAGAGTTGATAATGATGATCTTGAGGAGGTGTTATGTGATGTCAATGATGAAAACGATGATCTTGAGGAGGTGTTATATGACAATGATGTATTATGATGATAAGTTGTTAATGATATGATGATGATGATGATATTATTATATCATTGGGTGAAAGAACCGCGGATTAGTTTCAAGTGGATGGACATCCACTTGAAACTAATCCGCGGTTCTTTCCCCCGTGATGTAATAACTCATTATGATGGTAAAACAATCTCTAAATTCCTATTGTATGAAAACTTGTGTAAAGGTGTATGAATACAACATGAAATAAAAAAGAAACAAAATACTAAATAATAGTAGTAGCGCGGGAAAGGAGAAGCGCTACTACTAATTACCAGTAGCGCGGTTTTGAAGAAGCGCTACTACTAAGTCAATTTATCAGTAGCGTGGGTCCAGGCGCGCTATTGCTAAGCATTAGCTGTAGCGCCTTATCAGTAGCGCTCCTGCCCGCGCTACTGATAGGCCTAAAACCCGCGCTACTGCTAGGCTTTTCCCTAGTAGTGAAGCGCACCATGATCCTCAACGACGATGGCACATATGACTCCATGAGTGAAGAGGAGATGGAAGCCCTTGAGCAAGTGGCCATGCACCGGCGCGTGAACGAGGATGAAGATGATCAAGTCTTTTGTGATGAGGATTCGAGCCCTGCTCTCATTGTCTTCAAAGTCTGGACACTTCAACATCAACAAGAAGAAGACCAGCAATGCCACATCTTCCACACTAAGGCTGGCATCAATGGAAGGTCCGTCAAGGTCATCATCGATGGAGGTAGTTGCCACAACTTGGCAAGTGAAGAACTATGCTCCAAGCTTCAATTGGTTAAGAGGAAGCACCCGCACCCCTACAAAGTTCAATGGCTAAGTGACTCCGGCACTATACGAGTCGAGCATACGGTCCAAGTATCCTTCAAAATTGGTGCTTATGAAGACACTTTGGAGTGTGATGTGGTCCCAATGACCGTTTGCCACCTCCTTCTTGGTCGACCATGGCAATTCGACCGTGGTGTCATACAAAATGGGCGCACCAATCATTATAGCTTCAAAATGAAAGGGAAGGAATATGTGCTACGACCTATGTCTCCTAGTCAAGTGATAGCCGACAAGCAAGCCACCAATCATGGAGAGAAGAGTGAAAAAGTGACCCACCCAAAAGTGAGTGAGAGCCACAAGCCAAATTTGAGCGCCTCTTTGCATAGAGAGAAAAACCTCATCCTATTTGCCACCAAAAGTGAGATGAGAGAAGTGTGTGAGAACCCATCAACTGTAATGCACTTCGTCCTTGTGTGCAAAGATGGAGAGCCAACAACTAACACCTCTCACGAGCTACCTTTAGTGTTTCAATCTCTTTTGCAGGAATTCCAAGATGTTTTCCCCGATGAGCTACCTCTGGGTCTACCTCCACTACGCATTGAGCATCGAATCGACCTCATCCCCGGAGCGCCACTTCCAAACAAAGCTCCATACCATGTCAATCCCGAAGAAACTAAGGAGATTCAACGGCAAGTACAACAACTCATCGATAACGGTCATGTACGTGAAAGCTTAAGCCCTTGTGCCGTTCCCGTTATACTTGTGCCTAAGCCCGATGGAAGTTTCCTCTTGTGTTCCGATTGTAGACCTATAAATGCTATTACCGTTCGCTATAGGCATCCCATTCCTCGCTTAGATGATATGCTTGATGAGCTTAGCGGAGCCAACTTTTTCTCAAAAATTGATCTTAAAAGTGGCTATTATCAAATCCGCATACAAGATGGTGATGAATGGAAAACCGCTTTCAAAACCAAATTTGGCTTATATGAGTGGTTAGTGATGCCTATGGGTTTGTCGGAAGCCCCCGGTACTTTCATGCGTCTTATGCATCATGTGCTTAGACCTTACATTGAAATCTTTGTTGTGGTTTACTTTGCTGATATCCTTGTGTTTAGCAAAACCATGAAAGAGCACATTAATCATGTTAAATCTGTGTTGCAAACCCTTCGCAAGGAAAGCCTTTATGCGAACTTGAAAAAATGCACTTTTGGCGTTGACAAAGTGGTTTTCTTGGGTTTTGTTGTCTCTTCCAAGGGTGTCCATGTTGATGAAACTAAGATTAAGGCAATTAAAACTTGGCCCCAACCCACCAACTTGCAACAAGTGCGTAGTTTTCTTGGTCTTGCAGGATTTTATCGCCGCTTTGTGAAAAACTTTAGCACAATTGCTGCTCCTTTGCATGCTTTGAGTAAGAAGAATTCTCCTTTTGTTTGGGGATCTTTGCAATCCACCGCTTTTGATGAGCTCAAGTCTTTGCTTACTCATGCTCCGATTCTTGCTTTGCCCAACTTTGACAAAACTTTTGAGGTTCATTGTGATGCAAGTGATACCGGAATTGGCGGAGTTTTGAGGCAAGAAAAACGAGCCATTGCATATTTTAGTGAAAAACTCTCCGGTGCTCAACTTCATTATCCCATCTATGACAAAGAATTGTATGCTTTAGTGCGTGTGCTACATGTTTGGGAACATTACCTTAGACCTCATGAATTTGTCATCCATACCGATCATGAAACGCTTAAGTACTTAAAAGGTCAAACTAAGTTGAACAAGCGTCATGCCAAATGGAGTGAATTTATTGAATCTTTTCCTTATGTGATCAAGTACATTAAGGGTAATGAAAATGTAGTTGCGGACGCACTTTCACGCATATGCACGCTTGTTACTCAACTTGAGTTAAATGTTATTGGTTTTGAGCATATAAAAGACATGTATGAGCATGATCCTTCTTTTGCTACTCCTTATGCTAAGTGTTTGACACACACGTCTTGGGAATGATACTACATAAAGGATGATTATCTTATGAGAGCTAACAAACTTTGCATTCCCGAGTCTTCTCTTCGTTTGATCCTTTTGCAAGAGGCTCATGGAGGTGGACTCATGGGACATTTTGGATGCGGCAAGACATTCACCACGCTCTCCAAGAACTACTTTTGGCCCAAGATGTTCCGTGATGTCTCACGCTTCACCAACCGTTGCTCTACATGTCGCAAAGCTAAGTCTAAAGCTCAATCCCATGGTCTTTACATGCCACTTCCTATTCCTTATCAACCGTGGGAAGACATTAGCATGGATTTTGTACTTGGTTTGCCTAGAACTCAAAATGGCAAGGATTCTGTCTTTGTTGTTGTGGACTGATTTTCTAAGATGGCACATTTCATTCCTTGCAACAAGATAGACGATGCTTCACATATTGCAAATCTCTTTTGTAGGGAAATCTTGCGAATACATGGAGTGCCAAAGACGATTGTGTCGGACCGCGACGTCAAGTTCTTGAGTTACTTTTGGAAGACCCTATGCACCATGCTCGGCATCAAGCTATTGTTCTCTTCGGCATACCATCCTCGAACCGACGGCCAAACGGAGGTGACGAACCGTACACTCTCCACTCTACTTTGCGTGTTGATCAAGAGGAACATCAAGGAGTGGGAGGCGTGTCTACCCATCGCCGAGTACGCCTACAACCGTGCAAGACATTCGACGACCGGCAAGTCCTCCTTCGAGGTCGTCTACGGCTTCAACCCGTTGTCCCCATTGGACATTCTACCTCTTCCTCTACAAGAGCGCACCAACCTTGACGCAAGTGCCCGTGCAAGCTACATCAAGAAGATGCATGAAGATACAAGGTACACCATCGAGCGCCAAGTACAACGACTAGCGACCAAGCTCAACATCAACAAGCATCCCATGATATTCAACATTGGAGACCTCGTGTGGCCACACCTTCGCAAGGACCGCTTCCCCAACAAACGCAAGTCCAAGCTTCTCCCTCGAGCCGACGGACCCTTCAAGGTGCTAGCACGCTACAACAACAATGCTTACAATATCGATCTCCCACACGACAAGTACAACGTGAGCGACATCTTCAACGTCTCCGATCTCTCCCTGTACCATGGTGATGAGGATTTCGATCTGAGGTCGGATCTTTCACAAGGGGGGGGGGGGAGATGATGCGGAGCATCCTTCGGTCATCCCCATGGACCTTCCATCGCCTCACCAAGCACCAAGAGGACCCATGACTAGAGCACGAGTTCGAGCTCTCGAGACCGAGGTGACTTCTCTCCTTAGTGAAATATCATATGACCCTCTCGAGACATGGCTACTACCTCAATCCGGAATGTTGTGCATGATTAGGTACCAGGAGGACCCTCCCGAGGATGCACATGAAGATGGACAAGACCCCAAGTCCAACGAAGAAGTGAACCAACGGAAGAAGGCAAAAGAAGCTTCCAGGCACCGGACATCCGGCCAAGGTCCCGGACATTCGGTCCCTGGAGATCCACACGGCCAGCTCCTGCAGAAGAAGGCTACAGCGACCGGACATCCGGCCTCCCGCCCGGACATCCGCCCCCCCACCGGAAATCCGACCCAGGCTTCCCGAATACACTGAGGATGGCCCCAACAGCCCGGACATCCGGCCTACGCACCGGACATCCGGCCCCTCCGGAAGCACCGGACATCCGACACCTCCAGCCCGGACATCCGGTCCCTCGTGAACCACCGGACATCCGGCCCGACGCCCGGACATCCGGTGCCCCTGCCTGCGCGCAGCCTCTTTGGGCAGAGACCCATGTATCCCTTCGCCCCTTGACTATATATACTCCCTCCTCCCGTACGTTTTAGGGTTAGCGTTGATTTAGCTCAGATTAGAGATAGAGCTTCGCTCATCCATCGGATCTCCTCTTCGTGAGAGACCGCGGCCTCCTCGGAGAAGATCGAACGGATTCAAGACCCCCTCGTGGGAAGATCCCCTCATGGATTCAAGACCTCCTCACGGAGAAGATCGGTTACCTATGTATCCTTACCTTTGTTGACTTTGGATCTCGTGTATCTCTTTGTGTTTGGTGATCTAGCACTCGTGTGATTGATTCTATGTCGGTTTAGTGTTTCTCTCTCTCTCTCTCGTTCTCCCCGTGTTTCCCCTTTGTGCTTCCGTGTGTTCTTTGTGAATCCCCGTAGGATCCCCTCCAAACGTGAAAGATCATCCACATAGGGTTCCGCCCTACATCACTTGTACTCCAAGACGACCTTGTACTCCTATATATATGCCCATGAGGCTCAAGCAATACAACAACGATTCCACCAAATCCCTCTCTCCCTTCTAACAAACTCGACCCAGGGGGAGAGAAATCCCGAAGGCATTATATTGTAAGGTGTCGAGAAAAGGCCCTGGACACCGTCTTGCGCAGCGCAAGTATACGCAGCGAATACGCTGGCTTGCACAACACAAGTATACGCAGCGAGCTGCCTTTTTTCGTGAGAACCAGGATTTGAACCCTGGTCGATAGACCCACTCCAGGAGGTCTCTATCACCGTGCTAGACGCACCCCAAACTGAAAATATGTTAGGTGCAGTATTTTCGTATCTGCACAATAGTTTTGTAGCGTGTAACATACTATGATTACACTGGCAGAACTGTCATGTTGATTTCCCAAATGTTTTAAAAGGTAACTCTTATCTCTTAGTTTTGATATGATCATGATGTGTTGCCCCTTTGTTTGATACATAATGAAAATGGCAAAAGCAAATGCGCTGCGCCATGTTTATAAGTAAGAGTTTGCAGAAGTTAAGTAGGGTGTACTTTTTTTTTGGTATGGAGTAATGGAGCCTATCATACAATATATCCTTTTGTCAGGACCGCGGAGGGCTGTTTTGGCTTTGGGGATCATATGCTCTCAAATGAACAGTAAATTCAAATTAAATAGTAAAAAATATATTAAAAATATATATGATTTTTTAGATGTTTATGTTAGTGTAACAAGTGTACTTCGTCGGTGTAAAAACAAGATTAAGTGTAACATTTGGTGTTCGACTTGAGATTTTTTCAGTGTCACTTGGTGTTCGACTTGGATCTGACCATGAACTCATCAATTTGTTTGGATTTTTGTTACTTAAAAAAACATTTCTGGCATGCGGGAGCATATGCTCTGAGGAGCTGAACTGGATTTCTGCTCTGCTCGCCGCTTTACCGAACCCACAGCAATGCGACGCCACCTTACTCCGCGGCTTGTTTGGCCGACTAGTTTTGTGAGAATTTTTGAGCTAGCACGCACTAAAACAATATAAATTAAGGAAATAATTCACCAACCAAAAGAAAATATTGCCACCAAAATAGCATCCGAGAAGGGACAAAACTAGTGGGGGTATTACTATACGGCGCCTATACTGGTCAATAGCCCTGGTCTGCCCATACATAGCTTAATGGGCTGCCAATAGTGCAGCCCATGAAAAATCTATATTTTCTCAAAATATTGATAAAAATAATCATAATATGTTTTAATATTAATAATAACAACAATAAGGAAATGTTCATGTATTATGAAACTGCAAAATAGAGATAAATTATGTGGGTGTGCGCTTCTGATGTGCGAACCACCCTATGACCGGGATTCGATGGTATGTAAAGAGGGTAGGTCGGGCCAGGTGTCAAGCCCATTGATTTCAACTGTATTTATCAGGGAAATGTCCTATAACATAATGTCGTCTGTAGCAGTTTGCAGTGGGGTCATGTGCAGTATTTTCCTGCAGAATTTTGTAACAAGCACATGATAAATGACATGTTATGTTGATTTCCTTATGTATTTAACAAGGAAGCTATTTTTTCTTTTAGTTTCTAATATACTTCACAGCAATGTTTTTCTGTTATTTCTACGGTCTCTCAAACAGTATGGTAGGTTGATTACTGCTGACTTATTACAAAAAATAGAAACAAGTTCAACTTAAGGGCGCAAGCTGCTAAAGTAGCACATCATCTGATGAGGATTGAGGAACACAAAGGGCAGAAGAGGAATACCCCTTGTGGAATCTCACAACAGAAAGTGTGGATAGCTTGTTCCTAATCTGATAAGAACATGATGCTAGCTGGTTGCACCGTTCTAGGTACTCCTTGCGTGCTCCAGGATGTTTCCGAGCAGCAAGCACGCCGGCGTTTCTTCGTGCGGATTAGTTCGCTGCCCTGCGCATCCTGATTCCCGCCACATCCTAGTCCCAAACATGCTCAACACATGATGCTACACAAGTAAAAAATGATCGAACATCTAGTATAAGAAAGACTCGGTTGATCACGTAGTGTAGTGAAGCCAGACACTTAACTACATCAAGCTAAGTTGGAACTTGGAAAGCTAATCCGCACGGAGAAGGGTGACATGTCATATCCCAAGAGTAAGCGCGTCGACAGGAAAAACTGGAAGATTTATAAAGGCCATCCTCTTCAAACAGGTCCATGTGCTCATATCCAATGCTACGGGCCACCCTGACAAGAAAAACAAATGCTGAGTAGTCCTACTTAGGTGCAAATAATATCTTTGGCGCACGGCGTCTAGTGATATGCATATCCATGCCGCTCGTCATCGTTTGGATCAGTGCATTGCATTTATGACACATAATTTCCTAGAGTTTTTCCAGCATACACAGAGTTGTATACCCCCCTACCAATACTGTACCATCGGTGGCTCAGTTCAATTAGTATGTTGCACTACTCTTTTTTTTGTAGGTGTGTATGCTGCACTACTCAGAAGGCAGATATTGTACGTACCACAGAATAGCATCACAAACTTGGCCCTGGTAAAACTAATGTCCAGTTTTCATCTGAAGCCCACATGGGCTATGTCAAGATAACAAGACCTGAAAACCAATGCCTTGGTTTCTAACAATGTTTTAATTTATATAAAGAATCTCATGCCATGGCCTTGTCCAACATGGCAGCACATGTTCAGTTAGTCACTAGGTATTTATTCATTTATTCAAAACTTACTTAGAAAAATATCATTTTGAAAATTTTGACATCCCCCATGCAGCACTTGTTCAGTTAATCACTAGAAGATGTAATAATTTTATTTTTTAACACCACATGTAGAAAACATCACACTTTTTATCTTTTTTTTTACATTTTTGTTCTTTCTAGAACAAATTCCAAAATATTATGTTTGTACAGATGTTTACTGAATTAACATGGGCAGTAAACAGCACAGTTTTTACTGAATTTACATGCCGCGTAATCAACAGCACTTACTAGCATGTCAAGTGAAAAACTTGACTGCACAACTTCATACCAATTACCCTATATTAAACATTGCTTTGCAAACAGATGTACCTCACAAATGTGAGGACCTGCAAGACTGGACAAAAAATTACACTTATGGTGTTGCTGTTAACATTCATGCACTAAGATGCTTTGTAATTTTTTTGGTGAAAACAGAGGATGCCAGCTGAACCAAATCACTAAAACAAATTAGAAAATGCTTATTCTTTTCAATCAGCTAGGCAAGCAATGCCCATAACCTTTTTTTATTTCTCAAGATTAAGCAATTAAACGTCATAAATTACCCAAAATATAACAAATACTAGCACTAAATCAAAGACGAGCATATCAAATTGGCACTCGTTCCAAATGGTTGCAGACTTACTTACCGCTGACAATAAAATGAATAAAAAAAGGATTCATCAAAGAATTGCAACATCAAGAACTGCTAAAGTTTAATAGCACAGCTGATACAAAAATATGTCACGTATTATTGGTGGAGAAGAAACTCGGCTACTCTGCACTGGAAAAATCGATCAATAAAATATGATGAATGACTATATAAAATATCCAAACGCCACAATTAATGACATAGAAGCTACTATTCTGACTTGAACAAAATAATACAGTCACAACAAATTTGGGAGAGGGGAAACCTTTGCAATAATAAAAATATATTCAGCGGAGATTTGCGTGAATATGAACGAAGCTAGCCTATATCTAGTCTTCCCATGATGTCAAAATCCAGAAACAAATCCTGAAAGGGAGCTCATAGATTCTCAGCAATTTCCAGACCTACTACAATCCTGGCTATATGTGCAGAGCTGAAGCAGAGGACCACGTCACGTCCAAATCAAAATCTGGCAGTCACAAACTCCAGAGATCCAGTTTCCTCCATGGCTGCTGCCGCTTCCATGCTCAAGACGGGGGCCTAGGTGCACGCCTCCGTCCATCCCCACTTACCTCACGTCTCAGATCTGCACCGGCCGGTCGCCTCTTCCTTCAGCGGGATCTCCGAGAACACAGCTCGCCGAGACACCGACCTACCGATCATGCGACCCTTGCCATTTCTGCGTTAGCCGGTATGAAGTCCATGGCTCGTCGGCGTTGCCTCGTGGGAAGATTGAAGCAGCAAATCGCTCGTCGGGCGGTACCTCACTGGGGGGTGGGGCATAAATAATGGCAGAGAGAGAGAGAGAGAGAGAGAGAGAGAGAGAGAGAGAGAGAGAGAGAGAGAGAGAGAGAGAGAGAGAGAGAGAGGGAGAGAGGGAGAGAGAAAAAAGGTAAATCAATTTACTACTACCATACCATTTTCGGAGAGAGCAAGACGTCAGACCCGAGATTACCCTGATGGTTGTGCAATATCCTGATCTGGTGGCATCGAGCGCGATGCCATCACCGGAGTTGAGGTCAGATGTGGAGGCGCCGTTCTTCAGGGCGATACTTTCAGAGGTAGCGGAGGTTGCCTGCAGGCTGCAGCCCACAGCTCCCTTTTCTGGCCGGATCTACACCAGTTAAGGATCGGCGGGGACGAACGCGCCATGAGAATTGGAGTTCCAGACTATGTTACATGGTACCGGGATACAGGTACAGGGATACGGATACGGCGATACGGGAAAACGGCGAAAATAGACTTACGGGGATACGGGAAGCATATGTACACATGCATAGATAAATCAGCACCAGAAAACATTTTTTTTAGAGAATGAGAAAATTGACGTGTATGCAGTAACCTGATCTTTTTCATTCAGGATGATCTACAGAAGTTGGTGCCTTTTCATGTCCCAACTCGTTGACTCGTTGAATGCAGTCCTTTTGTTCTTTGCAATCATCAACGGCGTTGCTACCGGACCCAGTCTCTTACGTATCCCTGGTGCATACCCTGCGTGCCCCGGACGTATTCTGATTTTTTTTCCATATTTCAATTCGAAAATGTCTGATATGTAGGGATACGCGTATCCCGTGTGTGTCCAGCGTATCCCCATCCTGGTGCAGTATCCTGCACCGATTCGGCACTTCTGTGCCGTAACGTAGGTTCCAGCGGGGTGGGGTAGTGTGTGTGTGTGTGTGTGTGGGGGGGGGGGGGGGGGGGGGGGGGGGGGGTTAGCGCTTCACGCGTCTTGTTCCGATGTCGTAGCCGTATTCAACCGTATATCCAAGGTAAACTGTGAAATATTCCAGCGTGGACACAGGACCGGATCACGAAGCATGAACGTAGGCCCAGGATAGATAACGTGCACACTGGACGCCGTGCGGTGAAAATCCGCTCGCTACTTAGGTAGTGCATACTGATAGCGCCGTTAGAAAGTTGGTGAACTGCGTTTCTAGAAACCATATGCATGTTGGTCGCAATTGGAGCCTTAAGTTTTGAACCATACAAAAAATCGAGTTTCTTCAAAGTACACTTACACTGGATTCATTACTATACCAGGCCATGGAACCAATATTGCAATGGAAAAAAAGTTGAATCATCTCATCTTTGTCACGAAATAACATAATTTGCTGCATGGTCGTTTAATGAGATTTGTCTTTCATAAAACTACTCCACTTCGACGATAATATATGAAAACCTTGTTCTTCAGTGACAATTTTAGTTTGCTAAGATGTTTGGGCTGAAATGTGGTCGAGTTCGAGGGGACTTGTTGGACAAAATTGTTCCCCATTCTGTTGTTGCTCACAAGACAACGTATCATGTGTATTATACTTAAAAACTGTTCAACATCATAAAATGTGTGTATTACTATTAACGCACACATGATAATAAATGGAATATTTTAATTTTGTCCTCACACCAAAATATATTGTAATGACATCCAAAGATTAAGGAATCTCTTAGAGGCAAATAAATTTCAATGTTCTTTTAAAAGTGTGCTAACACCCACAAGATTTGTAAAAATGAAAAAAAACGAGGGCAAGTAAAAAAAACTTTGATCCAAGATATGGCGGAGACATAAAAACATGTATCCTCATACCAGTTGGTAAAAATTAAATAGTTACTGAAATCAAATCGCAGTGAAGAAATTCACACCTGCAGAAAGTACCTAGTAACTCAAAATATATGCAGCACGAGCTGATATTGTTAGAGCATCTCTAGTAGATGCCTCAAATGTCACATTTAAGTACAAAACGTTTGCCCCCAACGCGTACTCACAAACTGTCCGCATATGTCCGGACCGCAGAAGTCATCTAACGCGGCCCTTTATCATTCCGCAGGGCGGTCCGAACGCACTTTCTCCAGCAATCCGGAGACAAACGTGGGGGGCTTTTCGGGTGTCCGGACAACACCTACACCCTCTTCTGACCACCCTTGCCCATGCAAAGCCCCTCCTCCCTCGCCCGCGTGTGTTCTCACACTAGTGCAGAACCGGCCTTTAGTGCCGGTTCGTAACGGCCTTTAGTGCCGGTTCGGCAACCGGCACTAAAGAGTGGGCACTAAAGGTCCCCCCCCCCCTTTAGTACCGGTTCGTCACGAACCGGCGCTAAAGTGTCACCACGTGGCACGAGCCAGGCCCGGGTGCGTGTATAACATTAGTACCAGTTGGTAACACCAACCGGTACTAAATGTTTTTTTTGGGGGGGGGGGGTTGGCTTTATTTTCCATTTAATTCTTTTTTGTTTGCTGATATTTCATGATACTACAAATTGTACACGTTATGCGTATATATAAATAGATTTTCTTGTATGTAGAACCGCATATATATATAAATATATATCATCGAATGTCTCTTGGTGCCTTCGGAGCATGATGACAAGTGGTTCATGGGGGCGGTAGCAGGTAATAGTATTCTCCTTTGGGATCTATGACCTGGTCGAGCAAAAATCCAGCTATATCCTCTTGAAGTGCTAGTATGCGGTCCGCTGGTAGGAGCTTATCCCACACTTCTCTGAACTGTTAAGAAAGAGATCAATATGCATGTGTATTAGTTGTGTGACTAGATATCGATAATGGTGTGAATAGTATTCTGACAAACGTACCCAGTCCTATCTTTTAGATCTGCTCCTTTCGGACGCCATCATGCGAATGTTCTCGCAAACATAGAATGCACACAGATCATTCCCCGGCGCCTGCTTCAGGGCCTTTACGATAATGGAATTGAATCAGATAATGATTAATCAAGCATGTTAATTAATTAATGGTATTGAAACAAGAATTAAAGAGATGGTAGCTAGGTAGTACTACTTAATTACTTACCTTTGGTCGATGCCAAAACAACTATTTTTCCCATTTGCCTGGAGTCACCTTGATGAACTTTGTCCAAGCCCTGCCCGCTGGCAAAGAAAATTAATAAAAGGGTTATTAAATAGTTCATATCAAGAAATGACGAACTAATAATAGGCCGAGATATAGTTAATAATGATTGAAATTACCTATTGACTATCCCCTTCACGAAGGTGTAGTCCTTATCTTCTTTAAGTAGTGAGTCCAGTACTTCAACTGTTTCTTTGTCAACTTTAATGTCTAATAAGATCCAGTGGAAACTGCATGCACACACATTTGCATGTCTTAATTAAGTGGGGATGTGCATAAAATTAATCAACTACCGTAAATCGTATACACTTAATTATTAATCAATTATTGTCTGTAAGCAAAAACAGAATTTGTATTACAGGACAATGTGACTCACAGAAAGTTGTAAGGAAGTAGTATATCTTCATTGGTATTGAGGCGCTTCCAGAACTCTAGCATGCTTTCCTCTACACTTGCTTGATAAATTGGAAGATTCCATATGTACTCATTAATGGTATTTGGGTCAATGAACCCAATGCCATAGCGTCCAGATTTTTTCATTTCATACATCTTCATCCTGCATATAATACCACATAAAAGAATATAGTGAGGATAATTACATGTAATGATTGATCAAAATTATCACTACATAGCTAGCTTGAGACTTAAATTACAGAAAGAAATCACTTACAGACAATAGCAACTGACGATAGACTTGTCGAGTGTATCTTGATTGTATAACTGAAATAGTTCTGAATACTCAACGGCCAGAGCTTTCTCATGGAAGTAATGCTCATGCTTGACATTCACCATGAGGGACTCTCGATTGAAAGTCTTGGTAATGTTCATGTACCATTGATGCAATTCATACATTCTCGTTGGGAGGTTCTTGACCTTGTCTGGCTCGACCAAAGGTTGGCCCCGGACATATTTCCATTTTATTTCCTCCTCTCTAAGCCGAGGCATGGGCTCGATTTCGAGTAGTTGTCCAATAGTGATCTTGAGCATTTTAGTCTGCATTATATGCTCCTCGGTTATTACCACATCGCCCAGCTGGGGAACGTTAACGGTTTGCCCACAATAATATTGGGCGCGCGTACTCTCATGTGTTGTTGGCATAACAAGCGGGGGGGGGGGGGGGAGTCGATTGCGCCGCCTGTTCTCCCAGCCGGGGAACGATTTTCCTGCATTTTTTGCCAGCTGCTTGTTGGCTTGAGATCGAGCTCGCTTCCTTCTGTAGCCGTGCTCGATGCAGCTTCCTGATTTGGCGCTCATAGTCTGAGTCAATAGGCTTGGGAGCTGGTGCTCCAGCCATATGAATGAAGTGGTCAATCGTTTTCTCACACACTTTCTCCTTTGGCGGCGGTGCCGGTTTCGGTCCAAAATGGGCGTCCACTTAGGCCTGCACTATGGCTGCGTTTTGCTCCTCGGTCATGTCATAAGGCCTCTGAGGAAGAGGAGCGAGGCTTGGACCATATTTATATCGCTTGTCTCCGCCTGTACTTCCTGTACTATCTCAACTCGTACCGCTACGCACCATAGCTGCGGCGTGTCTCTTCTGTGATTACTGACACGGCGGAGACGTCTGACGTGGCTGATGCTGTTTCGGACTTGAAGCAGGAGGAGTGGCCTGACACTGTGTCGGACTTGAAACCGGAGGAGTGGCCTGACGCTCTGCCGGACTTGAAGCATGAGTCTGCTCACGCGTTCGGGGACTTGGAGGAGGTGGCGGACTTCGAGGAGGAGTCGGCTCACGCGTTCGTGGACTTGGAGGAGCGGGAGTCTGCCGACTCGGTGGTGGACTTCGAGGAGGAGTCGGCTCACGCGTTCGTGGACTTGGAGGAGTGAGAGTCTGCTGACTCTGTGGCAGACTTCGAGGAGGAGTCGGCAGACGACGCGGTGTCGGTGGACTTGGAAAGATGATGCAATCCTTTCTTCATAGGATGATATGATGTATGGCCTCTCCCAGTGTGCGCTCGCTGTCACCTCCAGCAATGTCAAGTGCTAGCATCGAATATGGCTCCACCACTTCATCAACCATGACACGAGCATAGCCCTCTGGAATCGGGATGCAATGGAAGGTTGCTCCGGGGGTAATTGTGAAAGCAACGCCGTCCGTCACCTTCATGGATATGTTCTTTATTTTGGAGTGTAGCTCACAGTTAGTGTTCTCTATGATGTCATCCACAGGGTATGTATCCAGCAGTGTGTCGCCCGGGGCAGAACCAACGCTGCTTCTCGGCATGGATGGGACGGTGCTATCCAATGCTGGACGATCATCCGCTTGCTGCTGCCGCTGCTGAGACCCCCTTTCCTGGCTAAGTGAGTCGATCTGCTGCTGCTGCTGCTGGAATTTGTGTGCCAAGTCCGCGTGCCTTGCTTCTAGGCCATGAAGGCGTTCTACGTCCTGCTTCCTCTGCTCCTCCTCCAGCTTCCTCTTCTTCTCCTCCTCCATCTTCTTTCTTGCGCGGGACCTGTAGTCGTCGTTCCAGTCCGAAATGTCCTCATACCAGGGAATAACGCCCTTGCCTCGTGTTCTTCCCGGGTGTTCAGGATTTCCCAGGGTGCGCGTAAGCTCGTCGTGCTCTCTGTTGGGCGTGAACACCCCCGTTCGAGCTTCTTCTATTGCATCAAGTATCTTTTGTTCGGCTCCCTTTAGACTTGCCTTCTACGAAACCAGGCCTATCTTCGAGTCCAACGCCCCCCCATGCGCATAGAACCAAGTTCTGCACCTGGGGAGCCAGCTCCTAGTAACCGGAGTGACCCCTGCATCCTCCATCTCTTGCTCAGACTTATCCCACTTAGGCATTCCCACCCGTAGCCACCTGGACCCAGCCTATGGAACTGTGTCTTTTTTGCGGCATTGGCCTTGTTTTTTATCGACCGTTCCTTAGATAATTCTGAATCCTTGAATTTCACAAAATCGTCCCAGTGTTCTCTTTGCTTCTCCAGTGTTCCCGTGAATTCTGGAGTCTTCCTTTCTGCAGCGAGGTAGTTGGCCCATATAATTTTCTTGTGGGTGTTGAATGCAATTGCCATCTTCTTAAGAGCAGCGCCCTTGAGTTTGTCCACATCTGCTTTAGTGAAATAATCTGGTAGGGTGAAATGTTCCATCAGAGAATCCCAAAGGTTTTTTTTACTCTATCGTCGACCCAAGTAACACCTGGACATTTAGTTTTTGGCCCTTTCCATTCTTGAATGGAGATCGGGAGTAGGTCCTTCACAAGAACTCCGCACTGATGAGTCCACTTGTTTGCAATGTTCTTAGGCGATCGGGGTTCGCCACTAGGTTTGACGGAGTCGATGTTGTACTTTACACCCTCCTTCAACTTTTTGCCCGGGCCTCGCTTTGTCCTGCTGTCTGTAGAAGCAGATTTGCTCGATCCGGAGGGCTGAAAGAAGAAAGATCGATTCGTTAATATATCTTCAAACAAAATAAAACATGTGATGATCACCAGATGCCTGCTTATATAAATATACCTCGCCGGTAGTCTTTGTTATTTGAAGATCAACATTGTCTTTGTCTGTAACGCCCCGGATACAACTTTCCATATTCGTAACTCCAACTCTTGCCTTTTCCGAAGATGCTATATGATTTTCCTCCATGTTTGGGTTTTGTCTGTTGTTTTGCATTTTGTTCTTTTTATGCATCTCGTCTCATGTCATCATTCGCATTGCATCAGCATCATTTTCATAAAACTTGCATCCGTTCGGGTTCCGCCGGTTCTCTCCGTTGTCCGTTCCGAGTCCAGCCACACTCGCACGCGCCCGCGGCACCTCCGAAATATTATTTTATAAGTGGCATAAAAATGTTCTCGGAATGGGATGCAACTTGTCGTGCGGTCTTATTATAGTGTAGACAGGCCGTCTGCCAAGTTTCGTCGCATTCGGAGTCCATCTGATAGCCCAACCGTTAAATGTATAGCGGTACCATTGCCGGTACCTTCGTCGGGTGTTTTCGGTCTCCGAAAACTGCTGCCGGGCCTTTCCTTCTCTTCTCTCTTCTCAGCCCAACCCCCCTCCGCACAGCCCACCTAACCCGTCTTAAACCCCCCTTGTCTTCGTCGACCTCTCTCAGACCCCTCACGCGCGTCCGAAACCTGCCCCGAACCCGACCCGCTCGGTCATCACCGATGGGTCCGGATCATCCCCAAACATCTATAAAACATCTCCGTTTTCTTATTTGGACTCCCTACCTATATTTTTCTTGACCGTTCGATTTTAATCGGAGGGTCCATTTTGCCCCTAAGCTAGTCCACCTAGCTACTTAAACAACCTAACCCTAAAAACTAGGATCTGTCCCATCCATCCCATTCCTTCCGCCGCCACCTGACCAACTCACTTCTCTCTCGGGATCCTCCCAGATCTGATCCACCTAGCACCGCTCCTCCTCGAGCCAATCCCCTTGCTCGATCCAGCAGCCGTCTAAACCTTCCCCTTCCTCACCTCGCTGCCAGCCTCTGCCCGAGCCCCTGTCCAGGAGCTCGCGCCCGAATCAGGGGAGAGGAGCTCCCTGCCGCCGTTGACCACCAGGCCGTGCCCCTGTTTCCTTCTCTCCACCTCGAGTTGTCTCTCTCTTGGGTTCCTCAAATCCCCTTTCCTCTCTCTGTTCCACAGGACACCATAGCCGGCCTCTTCTCTCGATCCATCGCCGCACCTTCGTCTCCTTCAGGCAGCAGCAGCCCCGTGCGCCTTCGACCACGCTTGACCCCGCCGTGGCCTCGACTCCTCTGCTCCGGTCGTCATCGCCGGAACGCGCCACCACAGAGCCACAGCCGAGCCCCACGGTGCTCATCGTCGTTGACCCCGAGTGCACCTGAGATGCCCTTCCTCCGCTAGCCTCCTTCACGCGCCGCCCCTTCCTCCTCTACTCCAACCCACGCCTCCGCCGGCCTCGTCGTTGTCGTTGACTTGAGCAGTAGTTCCCCTGACGACCACCCGACCAGCAGGTTCCGTTGCCGTCCTCCTTCCCTGCTCTCTTTCTTCTCCTTCCCCGTGCCCCTCGCCTGGTGCTCAAGCACCACCGTGCCGCCCTTCCCTTCCCTTCCTTCCTCTCCCTTCTGCTCCTTCTCATATCTCTCTCTCTCTGTCTGCTCGTGCAGGGAGCCCGACTTGGTGTCCATGGAGTTTTCAGGCAGCCGTAGCCGCCTCAAGCTTGTCCTTCGGCCAGATCCGGGCCATGCCGACCCCACCATCTCGCCTACGTCTGCCGTCCCAGTCCGTTCCGACCGGTCCCCGCCGAGGCTGCCTCGCCGGAGATCCTGCCGTGTCGCGCTGCAGCAGTTGACCGCTATCTGCATCGCCCCTCGCCTCCCCTGCTCGCACGACGCCGTGCGTTGACTGCGCCCTGCCTCTCCGGTCGAAGCCCAACCGCTGCCAGATGCAGCCCGCGTCCAGCCTCCCCACCAAGCCGGCCCATGAGGCCCGGTGAGCCCCAGATCCAGTGCCCTCTCCTGTTCCGATTGGGACAAACCGGATTCAGCCCGTTGTGTTTTTTTCCCCTGCTGCGAATTTAGACATTATCCAGTATTTACAGTTTTGCAGAAAAACCCCCGAGATTTCATGCATTAATAACGTCATAACCGTGCATCGGATTAAAATGTTTTATATATGTAAAATGCTCAAAAAATTGTGTAGATTAATAATATGCCACTTTCATCTATGTTAAAAATGTTTAACTTGCTGTTTATTTAAATTTGCTAATATGCCATGCTAAAATGATTTATTTCATAACTAAATAACTGTAGCTCCGAATTTAACAAACTTTATATGTAAATGGGGTGGAAAGATGCCTAGTTTAATATGGTGCACTTTGTTTTGCTGTTTAACAACATTAAAATTGTGTTTAGGGCAGAAAAGTACCGAATCCATAATTTGCATATGGGGATTTTTCGGAATTGTTGTTTTATTGTTCCGGCCTCATTTAAACTTGCCTAGATAGGTAGTTTTCATATGCTTTACCCCTTGCCATGTTTAATAACATTTAATATTGCTGGGTACATAACCGAGAGCGAACTAAATAATTGATGTGGTGTTTCGTCAATATGCAACTTGTTGCATATTGAGCTCCACTTAACTTGTAGTATTGCTTGTTGCACTTTGCCATGCCATGCCTCATTAAACCGGACATGCATCATACTTGATTGTGCATCATGCCATGATTATGCTTGTGTATTTACCATGTTGTTTCTTTCTTTCCGGTGTTGCTTCTTAGTTCTGGTAATGTTGCGATTGTGAGGATTCGTTCGACTACGTCCGCTTGTCTTCTTCATGGACTCGTTCTCCTTCCTTGTGGGATTTCAGGCAAGATGACCGCTACCCTGGATCTCACTACTATCATTGCTATGCTAGTTGCTTCGTTCTATCGCTTTGCTGCGCTACCTATCATCTGTTTGTCGAGCCATCCCATGTTGCCATGAACCTCTAACCTTTGACACCTTTCCTATGCAAACCGTTGTTTGTCTATGTTACCGCTTTGCTCAGCCCCTCTTATAGCGTTGTTAGTTGCAGGTGAAGTTGAAGATTTCTCCATGGTGGATAGGATTTTGGTTGGGATATGACAATATCTCTTATATTATTATTAATGCATCTATATACTTGGTAAAGGGTGGAAGGCTCGGCCTTATGCCTGGTGTTTTGTTCCACTCTTGCCGCCCTAGTTTCCGTCATACCGGTGTTATGTTCCTGGATTTTCCGTTCCTTACGCGGTCAGGTGATTTATGGGACCCCCTTGACAGTTCGCTTTGAATAAAACTCCTCCAGCAAGGCCCAACATTGACTTTTACCATTTGCCTCACCACCACCTACTTTTCCCTTGGGAGTAATTAACCCAAGGGTCATCTTTATTACAGCCCCCCGGGCCAGTGCTTGTCTAAGTGTTGGTCCGAACTAGAGCCCTTTGCAGCGCCCCCTCAGGGAAACTTGAGGTCTGGTTTTAGTTGTACGGATTGCTCATCCGGTGTTGCCCTGAGAACGAGATATGTGCAGCTCCTATCGGGATTGTCAGCGCATCGGGCGGCTTTGCTGGTCTTGTTTTACCATTGTCGAAATGTCTTGTAAACCGGGATTCCGAGTCTGATCGGGTCTTCCTGGGAGAAGGTCTATTCCTTCGTTGATAGTGAGAGCTTGTCATGGGCTAAGTTGGGACACTCCTGCAGGGTATAATCTTTCGAAAGCCGTGCCTGCGGTTATAGGCAGATGGGAATTTGTTAATGTCCGGTTGTAGATAACTTGACACCAGATCCGAATTAAAACGCATCAACCGCGTGTGTAGCCGTGATGGTCTCTTCTCGGCGGAGTCCGGGAAGTGAACACGGTTTCTGTGTTATGTTTGACGTAAGTAGGAGTTCAGCATCACTTCTTGATCATTGCTAGTTTTACGACCGTTCCGTTTGCTCTCTTCTTGCTCTTATTTGCGTATGTTAGCCACCATATATGCTTAGTCGCTGCTGCAGCCTCACCACTTTACCCCTTCCTTTCCCATTAAGCTTTGCTAGTCTTGATACCCATGGTAATGGGATTGCTGAGTCCTCGTGGCTCACAGATTACTACAACAACAGTTGCAGGTACAGGTTATGCGATGATCATGACGCGAGAGCGATGCTTGCTTGCGTTGAGTTCTTCTTCTGCTTCTTCGATCAGGGGATAGGTTCCAGGTCGGCAGCCTGGGCTAGCAGGGTGGATGTCGTTTGAGTTTCTGTTTGTGATTCATCCGTAGTCGGATGATGCTCTTATGTATTGTAATGTTGTATTCGTGTGGCATTGTATGCCTTATGTATGTATCCCCATCTATTATGTAATGTTGATGTAATGATATCCACCTTGCAAAAGCGTTTCAATATGCGGGTCTATCCTTGGTGGGACCGTCGAGTTCTTTTTGGATAGGGTCGCATATTGGGCGTGACAAGTTGGTATCAGAGCCTCGACCGACCATAGGAGCCCCCTTGATTGTTGGCCGTTGTTGAGTCTAGAAGAAAAATATTTTGAGTCTTAGGATTATATATATCGGAGAGTAGGATTCTTTTTACTCCTCAGTCCCTTCGTCGCTCTGGTGAGGTCTCCTGACGTAGATGTTTTTTCTTTCCTCTCCTCAAATTTCACTAATTTTTTTTAGGATCACGCGGGTATCTTGGAATCGTTTCGATGGTTTTGTGACGAGAACATTGTTCTTGGTGCCTCCTGTCTATTATGTGGCTTTGACCCGGGGAGTTGAGCTCTGAGGTGTTGTCGTCACAATTTTATCGTTGCAGTTCTGGAATACCTGAGTTTTGCCGACATCGAAAATCTCTTTTATGTAGTTGTTGGTGAGATAACCCCGATAACCCAGTACTGGGGCGAGCTCGAGAGTATTGCCATAACTCGTATAACGGATGCTTTTCGAAGGTTGAGGTACACGATTTCCGAAGGTTTCTTGGTTATGTGTTGACGGATGGATACATCTTGGATGTAGGTATTGTTAGTTTGGGTGAGATATATTGCTTCCCCTGTATCCCCAACACCAGATTGCATAACCAGAAAGTTTTGGGAGTTTTATAGGTGAGAATTCAAGTAGCTCCTAGAATATCTTTTCGACAGATGCATGATATGAGATTGGGGTTTGACGTCTAGTGGTCCGCCTTTCCACGGTCGTTTTTATAGTGGTCTCGTTGTGTCTTAAAGAACCCTTGGCTATGCTGGTTCGGGGACACTTCGTATGTCATGTGCACTGCCTTGTACATGATGGTGCTGTACACTCGAGCCCGTGTGGGCCCCACCATGAAAACTTCGGACGAAATCTCTATCATATGTTTGTTCCAGCTTATTCTGCAAGCCAAATCCTTTGTTTTGTTTTATTTGTGGTTTTCGAGTTGCTTCGATGTCAAATGTTGAATCCATACCTTTCAAGCGGTGTTCTCATATTGCTATGTGAATATTTATCCTTCTTGATCATCGAGGTTGTCATGTTAATTCTTTTCCAACCGGCGTGCTTCTCTTCAAGTGGATCCGGTCATTTTCAACATCTGCAAGATCAATTCTAAGTTTTCTCAATGGTGTTTGTTTCGTTCATCCCAAGTTGTCTTTGTTTTTCCCCGCCCTCCCACCCTTTTTCTTCAAGGACTCAGATTTCTTAATCAAGTATCCATTTATTCATGTGAAGTCTCTTCACTCTTTTCAATCAATGTTTTGATCCGGTGATCCCTCGTGAAGATGCTCACGAGCTTCAAGTTCATCATCCTTCGTTCTTTTTCTTCTCCGGTGGATCCATTTCAAGCTTTCAGTGTTGATCATATTCTTTTCCCCGTGTCACATGCTTTTTCCACGTCGGTGCACCTCTTAATTGTTCACCTCTCTCTATTCTTGTCCGGAGTGCTCAAGATATCTCAGAAGAATCATGTTTCCTTTCTTAATCCGTTCGAGTTACTTCAAGTTTTCTCTCATTCAAGTCATTTAATTCAATCGGTGAAATCTCTCTTTAAAATCGTTCAACGGTGTTTTCTTTTGAGTGGGCCCTAACCCACAGGTCTTTTCCCAGGATCTTACCTGACTCTTCGAATTATCAGGAGTGATTCTCAAATTCATTTGAAAGTTTGACGTAAGAATGAAATATCATCAGTCAAATATCTTTCTCCAAGATCTTTCAAATTCTTTTCATCCTTGGTTCAACCCTTCCTCTTTTCCATTCTCCCGGAGTATCTCAGTAATTTTGGTGGTTCTCGTCATCATTCTCAACATGTGAAGACCAAAGAAGTGTTTCCTCTAAATCTTGGTCCATTCTCTTGAAGATTCATGGTTCTAGCTTCATGCTATCCTCATAATTGTTTTGGTTGTGAGATTTATTTTCTTACCATCCGGAGCATTTCATGAGTTGTTTCCATTTCTTTCCTCCGAAGGCCATCATGTCATAATTCTTCATTCGCAACGTGTAGCCATCATTCTCCAAATCTTACCGGTGCATCGTTAAGTATTCTCTAATAAGCTCGTGATCTCTTCGTTCTCTTGTATCTAAATCCCCTCAAGTATCTTCATTCGTTTTCTAATTCTTCCCGGTGAATTGTGCCCTTGCTACTCTCTTTTCCTATTTTTACGGTGGTTCGTTCAGGATTTCTCTTCCTTTGTTATCATATCAATTCATTTGTTCCTTTTAATCCCATCGGTGGTTCCATCAATACCTTCTGAAGTTTATGCTATATCTCTCTTAATCCTATCTACGAGAATAAGTAGTATGCCAAATCCGTTGCTTGTCATCAATTTAATTTGATGAAGGATAAGCATACAATAAATCTTATTCTTATTTCCTCGAGGTGATTCAATTCTTTTCTTTCCGGAGTTAAAAGTTCTCTTGGTTATATCATCGCAAAGCTCCATCTAAATTATTGCAAGGCTTCACCTTGCGTTTCCAACTTCTCTTTCTTTCTAGCATCCTTTCATTACCGGAGTTCTTCATGGAAGATCTACATGGTGGTTCATCAAGGATTCCTTTCATTCTTCAATTGTTCTTCAAGATTTCTCTCGAAGTTATGATCCGCCAAGCTTTACTCTAAAATAAACATGGTGCTCAACACATGTTTTGTTTTGAGGAGTTCAAGTATTCTTCATCTTGCATTCTGAAGTGCAATTCTTTCTACCTTATCTTTTGTGGTGGTGTTATGTCACTCTTGACAATTTCCTTCAAGGTTCACGATTCATATTGTTATCAAGAATGAGGTATTTTAAATCCATCAATCTCTTTGTTGGAGTTATCTTGGGTTATATTTCACCTAAAGCCTTCCATTGGGAATGTTGCTATTTGTGGTGCTTATCATTGATCCAAGCTTTCTCCATATCCTTCTCGGTGAAAGAGGTTTTTCATCTCTTCGTTGATCTCAAACAAGCAATTGTTTTTCGTTAGTGGCAGAATGTCATCTCATAGTATTGCGATGTTTCCATAAGCCCACTACAAGCTTATTCTTTTCGTTGTTGGTTTTCCAACAACTCCGTTCAATCCTTCTTTGCAAGGATGCTTTCCAAGTTCATTTGTGGCAGCAATTGTCATTTTCTTCTTCGTTCTTTTCATTCCAATGATCTATCTTCTATTTCTTCTTTCGGAGGCAATGTGATGTTGCTCTCTTCGCTCATCATCCCGAATTGTGAGGATCGTGTTTTTTTCGTGCTTATCCATTTAACCGGAGTGTTGTCTTCTCATTCAAGTTCTTCCATCTTGTCAAGTTTTGCCTCTCGTTTCAACCGGAGTGCTGTCTGAAATCCTTCTTACCCATTGTGCCATTCTTTCAATAGTTCCGGAGGCAGTGTGTTGTTGATTTCATCAAGTATCTTCCCATCTTCTCAAGTTCATGTTATCTTCCTTCCATGTTCAACCGGAGTGCTGCCCGAATTCTTCCTCTCTCATCTTGTTTTAACCGGAGTGGTTTCGAATTCTATCTTGTCCATTAAATTTTTGATTCATGTCTTTGCAACCTTCAAGGTTCTCATAATGTTCCTTGTTCCTCTTTTCTAACGGATTGTTGCAATCTCATTCATCTTCGTTGTTTTCTTTCTTCATTTTGCTCAACCTCTCAAGGTTCATGGTTTCACTCATTGGTCGAAGAAGCAACTTAGTTTTACCGGTCTTCCTCTTCCTTTTCCCTCCGGTGCCATCCTAGATCTCGGAACGAGATCCTCTCGTAGTGGTGGAGTGTTGTAACGCCCCGGATACAACTTTCCATATTCGTAACTCCAACTCTTGCCTTTTCCGGAGATGCTATATGATTTTCCTCCGTGTTTGGGTTTTGTCTGTTGTTTTGCATTTTGTTCTTGTTATGCATCTCGTGTCATGTCATCATTCGCATTGCATCAGCATCATTTTCATAAAACTTGCATCCGTTCGCGTTCCGCCGGTTCTATCCGTTGTCTGTTCCGAGTCCAGCCACACTCGCACGCGCCCGCGGCACCTCCGAAATATTATTTTATAAGTGGCATAAAAATGTTCTCGAAATGGGATGCAACTTGTCGTGCGGTCTTATTATAGTGTAGACAGGCCGTCTGCCAAGTTTCATCGCATTCGGAGTCCATCTGATAGCCCAACCGTTAAATGTATAGCGGTACCGTTGCCGGTACCTTCGTCGGGTGTTTTCGGTCTCCGAAAACTGCTGCCGGGCCTTTCCTTCTCTTCTCTCTTCTCATCCCAACCCCCCTCTGCACAGCCCACCTAACCCGTCTTAAACCCCCCCTTGTCTTTGTCGACCTCTCTCAGACCCCTCGCGCGCATCTAAAACCTGCCCCGAACCCGACCCGCTCGGTCATCAGTGATGGGTCCGGATCATCCCCAAACATCTATAAAACATCTCCGTTTTCTTATTTGGACTCCCTACCTATATTTTTCTTGACCGTTCGATTTTAACCGGAGGGTCCATTTTGCCCCTAAGCTAGTCCACCTAGCTACTTAAACAACCTAACCCTAAAAACTAGGATCTGTCCCATCCATCCCATTCCTTCCGCCGCCACCAGACCAACTCACTTCTCTCTCGGGGTCCTCCCAGATCTGATCCACCCAGCACCGCTCCTCCTCAATCCAATCCCCTCGCTCGATCCAGCAACCGTCTAAACCTTCCCCTTCCTCACCTCGCTGCCAGCCTCTGCCCGAGCCCCTGTCCAGGAGCTCGCGCCCGAATCAGGGGAGAGGAGCTCCCTGCCGCCGTTGACCACCAGGCCATGCCCCTGTTTCCTTCTCTCCACCTCGAGTTGTCTCTCTCTTGGGTTCCTCAAATCCCCTTTCTTCTCTCTGTTCCATAGGACACCATAGCCGGCCTCTTCTCTCGATCCATCGCCGCACCTCCGTCTCCTTCAGGCAGCAGCAGCCCCGTGTGCCTTCGACCACGCTTGACCCCGCCGCGGCCTCGACTCCTCTGCTCTGGTCGTCATCGCTGGAACGCGCCACCACAGAGCCATAGCCGAGCGCCACGGTGCTCATCGTCGTTGACCCCGAGTGCACCTGAGATGCCCTTCCTCCGCTAGCCTCCTTCACGCGCCGCCCCTTCCTCCTATACTCCAACCCACGCCTCCGCCAGCCTCGTCGTTGTCGTTGACTTGAGCAGTAGTTCCCCTGACGACCACCCGACCAGCAGGTTCCGTCGCCGTCCTCCTTCCTTGCTCTCTTTCTTCTCCTTCCCTGTGCCCCTCTCCTGGTGCTCAAGCACCATCGCGCCGCCCTTCCCTTCCCTTCCTTCCTCTCCCTTCTGCTCCTTCTCATATCTCTCTCTCTCTCTGTCTGCTCATGCAGGGAGCCCGACTTGGTGTCCATGGAGTTTTCAGGCAGCCGTAGCCGCCTCAAGCTTGTCCTTCGGCTAGATCCGGGCCATGCCGACCCCACCATCTCGCCTACGTGTGCCGTCCCAGTCCGTTCCGACCGGTCCCCGCCGAGGCCGCCTCGCCAGAGATCCTGCCGTGTCGCGCTGCAGCAGTTGACCGCTGTCTGCATCGCCCCTCGCCTCCCCTGCTCACACGACGCCGTGCGTTGACTGCGCCCTGCCTCTCCGGTCGAAGCCCAACCGCTGCCAGATGCAGCCCGTGTCCAGCCTCCCCACCAAGCCGGCCCATGAGGCCTGGTGAGCCCCAGATCCAGTGCCCTCTCCTGTTCCGATTGGGCCAAACCGGATTCATCCCGTTGTGTTTTTTCCCCCTGCTGCGAATTTAGACATTATCGAGTATTTACAATTTTGCTGAAAAACCCCCGAGATTTCATGCATTAATAACGTCATAACCGTGCATCGGATTAAAATGTTTTATATATGTAAAATGCTCAGAAAATTGTGTAGATTAATAATATGCCACTTTCATCTATGTTAAAAAATGTTTAACTTGCTGTTTATTTAAATTTGCTAATATGCCATGCTAAAATGATTTATTTCATAACTAAATAACCGTAGCTCCGAATTTAACAAACTTTATATGTGAATGGGGTGGAAAAATGCCTAGTTTAACATGGTGCACTTTGTTTTGCTGTTTAACAACATTAAAATTGTGTTTAGGGCAGAACAGTACCGAATCCATAATTTGCATATGGGGATTTTTCGGAATTGTTGTTTTGTTGTTCCGGCCTCATTTAAACTTGCCTAGATAGGTAGTTTTCATATGCTTCACCCCTTGCCATGTTTAATAACATTTAATATTGCTGGGTACATAACCGAGAGCGAACTAAATAATTGATGTGGTGTTTCGTTAATATGCAACTCGTTGCATATTGAGCTCCACTTAACTTGTAGTATTGCTTGTTGCACTTTGCCATGCCATGCCTCATTAAACCGGACATGCATCATACTTGATTGTGCATCATGCCATGATTATGCTTGTGTATTTACCATGTTGTTTGTTTCTTTCCGGTGTTGCTTCTTAGTTCCGGTAATGTTGCGGTTGTGAGGATTCGTTCGACTACGTCCGCTTGTCTTCTTCATGGACTCGTTCTCCTTCCTTGCGGGATTTCAGGCAAGATGACTGCTACCCTGGATCTCACTACTATCATTGCTATGCTAGTTGCTTCGTTCTATCGCTTTGCTGCGCTACCTATCATTTGTTTGTCGAGCCATCCCATGTTTCCATGAACCTCTAACCTTTGACACCTTTCCTATGCAAACCGTTGTTTGGCTATGTTACCGCTTTGCTCAGCCCCTCTTATAGCGTTGTTAGTTGCAGGTGAAGTTGAAGATTTCTCAATGGTGGACAGGATTTTGGTTGGGATATAACAATATCTCTTATATTATTATTAATGCATCTATATACTTGGTAAAGGGTGGAAGGCTCGGCCTTATGCCTAGTGTTTTGTTCCACTCTTGCCGCCCTAGTTTCCGTCATACCGGTGTTATGTTCCCGGATTTTGCGTTCCTTACGCGGTCGGGTGATTTATGGGACCCCCTTGACAGTTTGCTTTGAATAAAACTCCTCCAGCAAGGCCCAACATTGACTTTTACCATTTGCCTCACCACCACCTACTTTTCGCTTGGGAGTAATTAACCCAAGGGTCATCTTTATTACAGCCCCCCCGGGCCAGTGCTTGTCTAAGTGTTGGTCCGAACTAGAGCCCTTTGCAGCGCCCCCTTAGGGAAACTTGAGGTCTGGTTTTAGTTGTACAAATTGCTCATCCGGTGTTGCCCTGAGAACGAGATATGTGCAGCTCCTATCAGGATTGTCGGCGCATCGGGCGGCTTTGCTGGTCTTGTTTTACCATTGTCGAAATGTCTTGTAAACCGGGATTCCGAGTCTGATTGGGTCTTCCTGGGAGAAGGTCTATTCCTTCGTTGATCGCGAGAGCTTGTCATGGGCTAAGTTGGGACACCCCTGCAGGGTATAATCTTTCGAAAGCCGTGCCTATGGTTATAGGCAGATGGGAATTTGTTAATGTCCGGTTGTAGATAACTTGACACCAGATCCGAATTAAAACGCATCAACCGCGTGTGTAGCCGTGATGGTCTCTTCTCGGCGGAGTCCGGGAAGTGAACACGGTTTCTGTGTTATGTTTGATGTAAGTAGGAGTTCAGGATCACTTCTTGATCATTGCTAGTTTCACGACCGTTCCGTTTGCTCTCTTCTCGCTCTTATTTGCGTATGTTAGCCACCATATATACTTAGTCGCTGCTGCAGCCTCACCACTTTACCCCTTGCTTTCCCATTAAGCTTTGCTAGTCTTGATACCCATGGTAATGGGATTGCTGAGTCCTCGTGGCTCACAGATTACTACAACAACAGTTGCAGGTACAGGTTATGCGATGATCATGACGCGAGAGCGATGCTTGCTTGCGTTGAGTTCTTCTTCCGCTTCTTCGATCAGGGATAGGTTCCAGGTCGGTAGCCTGGGCTAGCAGGGTGGATGTCGTTTGAGTTTCTGTTTGTGATTCATCCGTAGTCGGATGATGCTCTTATGTATTGTAATGTTGTATTCGTGTGGCATTGTATGCCTTATGTATGTATCCCCATCTATTATGTAATGTTGATGTAATGATATCCACCTTGCAAAAGCGTTTCAATATGCGGGTCTATCCTTGGTGGGACCTTTGAGTTCCTTTTGGATAGGGTCGCATATTGGGCGTGACATTGTCATCATAAACATTGTTTGTGTCATCATAATCAGAATCATAGTTCATGACATCATCAACTCGGTCGTCGAGATCGAATATCTTTTCATCACCCTCTCCGGTATTGTTCAGATATTGGGAGCCGTCATCTGCTTCATTCAGATCATCTAGCCTGCCAGGGCTGCGTATGATGGCAAACAATTCCTCTTCTCTCTCTCTGCCGGTATTCTCCGCCATAGCTTTTACTTAACAAATATAGAAGAAATATAAAACAATTTAGTATTAAAATTACAATGCATGGATGCAATCAATAAGGAAAAATTGAATCATATAGTACATAATATATGCATCGTCTTGATTAATATATAATCTCGAATACATCATAGTCTCGAATAATAGATATAATCTCGAATACATCGTCTCGAATATTATATATCGAATACATCACTGGCTAGGTACCTAATAAAGATCGAGTACTACAGAAGAATCCAGGGCGCCACTAGCGGTTCCTGGAGCGCGGGCGGTGGACACCCAAAGAGAAGGAACCATCACAGGATCATATCTCCCGTCATCTTCCCAAAGAACCTGCCAAGTAGTGGAGAACCTGAAGTCGTCCATAGCAGCCATGTAGCGATGGACGTGCTCGTCTTCCTCCCTGACACGACGACGCACCACCTCCGGCGGGGACGGCTGCCTCTGCACCGAATGTGGCCCATGCGAACGCCACCAAAGGAGATCAGGGTCGACGACGGGACCCGAGGCCGGGTTCCTCACCAAGCGGCGCACCCCTCCAGGTAGCACCTCCCAGTGCCAGCCCGGCGGAGCCCAGTCCCGGACATGGGTCCTCTGAAGCATGACGTAGTCGCGAACGGGTCGAAGGCGAGGATGCGGGCCGGGCATATCGTCGAGAACAAATACTATATGCCCGCAAAAAGTAACATTTTTTAAATGATTGGATTGTGATAACTAAAATTCTATATACAAATTCTAACAATTTGACATTAATCTAATCCATCTAACTAAAACTAATTCTAAAATTTCTAAAATTTCTAACTATATAACTAACATTTCTATAACATTTGTAATATTTCTATAACTAAAAAACAGAAAATTTGCTAACATTTCTATAAAAATGTCTATAACTAAAAAACAGGAAAATTTTATAACATTTCTATATATATATAACTAACATTTCTATAACTAAAAAACAGAAAAATTTCTAACATTTCTATAGATATTTCTATAACTAAAAAACAGAAAATTTTCTATAAGTAAAATTAATAACAAAAAAACTAGTGTGTGTGTGTGTGTGTGTGTGTGTGTGTGTGTGTGGACATGGCGAGGCGATGGGATGGGGCGGCGACGACGGGGCGACGGGACGGGGCGGCAACGACGGGGCGGGGCGCGGCGATGGGGACGACGACGGGGACGGGGACGGCCGAGGACGACGGGGACGACCGGGGTGGCGACAACGACGGGGCGGCGACGAGGGGCGGGGACGTCCGGTGCGGCGACAACGAAGGAGACGGCGACAGGGGCAGCGACGAGGGGCGGCGGCGACGGTGTAGAGGGGAAAGAAGCAGTGGGAGAGATGAGAAATGAATTTTTTTGAAGCAGTTTCTTTTATACAACACCGCTTTAGTACCGGTTGGAGCCACCAACCGGTACTAAAGGTATGTTTTGGCCAGGCCAAGCGGCGGGAAGCGCCCCCCCTTTAGTAACGGGTGGTGGCACCAACCGGTACTAAAGACCCCCTCTAGTACCGGTTGGAGCCACGACCCGGTACTAAAGGTGTGTGCTGGTGCAGGTTCGTGCGGCAAGTTTAGTCCCACCTCGCTAGCCGAGGGGCGTCCGCACTGGTTTATAAGCCCCAGTGCGGTAGCTCTCCTGAGCTCCTCTCCAAAGCAGGCCTACTGGGCTTACCTGTTCTGTGCTGTCCTGTGGGCCTACTGGGCCGTTGCGGGCATGCATCCTGGCCCAACAAAACGTTGTGTTTCTAGTCGTATGCAGGCCGCTCAGGCCCATTAGGCGGGGTTTTTTATTTTCTTAAATTTTTTTGCTTTAAATTTTTTTGCTTTACTTATTTTTGTTTTATTTATTTTTGTTTTATTTATTTTTGAGTTGTTTTTTGTTGTATATATAGTTTCTTTGTGAATATTTTTGCTTTAGGTTAGTGCCGGTAGTTTTCAAATTTTGAATAGTTTAAATTTTGAATTATTTAAAATTTGTGTGAATCACTAGTTTGTGAATAACTTAACTTTGAAAATAGATTTTTCAGTGATTCTTTTTTCTTATGTTTAATATTATTAGTGTGTTTTATCATTATAGAGTTTCTTATTTTTAACTTAACTTTAAAATTTGTTTGCACATAAAATTTCTTCGTGTTTCAAATGCCAAAACACATAACTACCCTAACTATTACAGAGATTCCCTTCTGGGTGTGAGACACAGAAGAAAGTGATGATAGTGAAGCCGATCACATCCCAGATCTTTGGGTGTGAAACTTTTTCTTCGCGTGTGTCCCTTTGCACCATAGCCATGGAAAATCTTCATCATTTAACTGGATGCTCAGGTCAATATTCACTGTGAATTGAGCAATTTCATCAAACTTTTCATAAACTTCTGACATGTCTCTCTTGTCATCCACTCCCACGATGTTTCTTTTGCCTGAAAGAACTATGTGGCGCTTTGGCTCGTCGTATGATCCATTCGCTTCCTTATCTTTTATTTTTCTCGGCCCAGTAGACATGTCTTTCACATAAAAAACCCACGCCACATCATTGGCTAGGATGAATGGTTCGTCTGTATACGCAAGATCGTTGAGATCCAGTGTTGTCATTCCATACTCCGGGTCTTCCGTTACCCTGGCTCGTGTCATATTGACCCATTTGCACCAAAACAAAGGGACCTTCAAACCACCTCCATAGTTAAGTTCCCATATGTCCTCTATGTAACCATAATATGTTTCCTTTCCCGTGTTGGTTGTTGCATCAAAGCGAACACTACTGTTTTGGTTGGTTCTCTTCTTATCTTGGGCGATCGTGTAAAATGTGTTCCAATTTATCTGGTACCCTTTGAAAGTCATTATATTCGAAGATGGTAACTAGGACAACGAGTACAAGTCATCTTCAATATATCCATCATGCATGGCACGTTTCTTCAACCAACCGGCGAAAGTCCTCGTTTGTTCACGTGTAATCCAGTCGTCAGACTTCTCCGGGTGTTTGGAGTGTAGAAAATTCTTGTGTTCCTCCATATACGGAGCCACCAAGGCGGAATTCTGTAGAACTGTGTAGTGTGCTTCAGTGAGAGAATGCCCGCCCATACATATTATTTGATCCCCTCCTAGCGTGCCTTTTCCATTCAGTCTGCCCTTATGCCGCGATTCAGGAATTCCAATCGACTTAAGGTCAGGAATAAAGTCAATACAAAAATCAATGACCTCCTCATTTTCATGGCCCTTCGCGATGTTTCCTTCTGGCCTAGCACGGTTATGAACATATTTCTTCAAGACTCCCATGAACCTCTCAAAGGGGAACATATTGTGTAGAAATACATGACCCAAAATGTTAATCTCTTCGTAAAGGTGAACTAGGATGTGCGTCATGATGTTGAAGAAGGATGGTGGGAACACCAACTCGAAACTAACAAGACATTGCGCCAAATCATTCTGTAACCTTGGTATGATTTCTGGATCGATTACCTTCTGAGAGATTGCATTGAGGAATGCACATAGATTCACAATGGCTAATCAAAAGTTTTCCGGTAGAAGCCCCCTCAATGCAACCGGAAGCAGTTGCGTCATAATCACGTGGCAGTCATGAGACTTTAGGTTCTGGAACTTTTTCTCTGCCATATTTATTATTCCCTTATATTCGACGAGAAGCCAGACTGTACCTTCATGCTGAGCAGGCATTCAAAGATTTCCTTCTCTTCTTTGGTAAGAGCGCAGCTATCCTGACCCTGATGTATGGCGTGTTTTCCGTGCATACATTGCTGGTCCTCCCATGCCTCTGGTGTATCTTTTATCTTCCCATTCACGCCAAAGAAGCCAAGCAGGGTCACGCAAAGATTCTTCGTCACATGCATCACATCGATTGCGGAGTGGACCTCTAGGTCTTTCCAATATGGCAGGTCCCAAAATATAGATTTCTTCTTCCACATGGGTGCGCGTCCGTCAGCGTCCTTCGGAACAGGCTGTCCGCCAGGACCCTTTTCAAAGATTACCTTCAAATCCTTGACCATATCATGTACATCAGCACCAGTACGGTGGCGAGGCTTCATCCGGTGATCCGCCTCACCTTTTAAATGCTTGCGTTTCTTTCTTACGGGATGCCTACTTGGAAGAAATCGACGATGTCCCAGGTACAAATTGTTCCTAAAACTCTCCAAATATATACTGTAGGTATCATCCAAACAGTGTGTGCATCCGCGGTATCCCTTGTTTGAATGTCCTGGAAGGTTACTGAGAGCAGGCCAATAATTGACGGTCACGAACAGCAACGCCTTTAGGTCAAATTCTTCCTGTCCGTGCTCATCCCATGCACGTAGACCTGTTCCATTCCACAGATGTAATAGTTCTTCAACTAATGGCCTTAGGTACACATCAATGTCGTTGCCGGGTTTCTTAGGGCCTTGGATGAGCACTGACATCATAATGAACTTCTGCTTCATGCACAACCAAGGAGGAAGGTTACACAAACATAGAGTCACAGGCCACATGCTATGGTTGCTGCTCTGCTCCCCAAAAGGATTAATGCCATCTGCGCTTAGACCAAACCATACGTTCCTTGGGTCACATGCAAACTCCTCCCTGTACTTTCTCTCGATTTTTCTCCACTGCGAACCGTCAGCGGGTACTCTCAACTTTCCGTCTTTTTTATGGTCTTCTCTGTGCCACCGCATCGCCTTCGCATGATCTTTGTTTTGGAAAAAACGTTTCAACCGTGGTATTATAGGAGCATACTACATCACCTTGGCAGGAATCTTGTTCCTGGGGCGCTCGCCCTCGACATCACCAGGGTCATCCCGACTGATCTTATAACGCAATGCACCGCATACCGGGCAAGCGTTCAAATCCTCGTACTCACCACGGTAGAGGATGCAGTCATTAGGGCATGCATGTATCTTCTGCACCTCTAACCCTAGAGGGTAGACAACCTTCTTTGCTTCATACGTACTCTCGGGCAATTCGTTGTCCTTTGGAAGCATATTCTTTATCATTACCAACAACTTTCCAAATCCCTTGTCAGATACACCATTCGCTGCCTTCCATTGCAGCAATTCCAGTGTGGTGCCCAACTTTTTTTTGTCAGCTTCGCATTTCGGGTACAACAATTTCTTGTGATCCTCTAACATGCGCTACAACTTATTCCTCTCCAAATCACTTGCGCAGTTTCTCTTTGCATCGGCAATGCTGGAGAAAGGTTACTGGACAAGACGTGACAGATATCTACCATGCCCGTATGCCACGTCCGTTAGTATGCGGCCAGTAAGTAGGCTCGCTGGCCGAGAAACCCACTCCAGCACTGTGCATTGACACAGCCGGGCGCCTACCGGAATCCTCTATTTAAGCACGTCCACACTACGCTAACACCACGCCACAATGCAAGTCACCCCATATCTTCCTCCCTTGCACCGCATCCGCTATGACAGCAGGCGGTGAAGCTCCGTGGAAGAGCCTTTCAACGGAGATGAAGCACGAGGTGGTCGCCCTTGCAGCCGCCTGGTAGAGCCACCATACCAGGCGGATCGATGTCGGCTTGCCTGTCAGCTTGCCCGAGGTCTCCGATGACGAGGACGACCCCACGAGGAGACTGGCTCCGACGACACCGCACGGGTGCTCGCGCCGGTGCACGCTGGCTTCACCGTGGAGCAGGCGCAGCCGCAGTACAACGCCGCCATGGTGGAGGTGCAGCCTGCATCGGTGCCTATGTTGTGGTTTCAGCAACGCAGGAGGAAAAACGGTACAACATGTTCCTCCTGGAGTAGCACCGATTGGCGGAGGGCCAGATCGACGGTTAGCGCGTGAGCGAGGAGGCCATGATCACAGTGAACCCCAACATTGTCGCAGAGCAGCATGCGATTTGCAAGGCCGTCCACACTCAAACCGCCGCTTGCTAGGAAGCGGCCGGAGGCGCAACTCCAGGCAATCTTGGAGGAGAATAATGCCAGTTGTGCCTCCTTCGCGCTGCCAACAAACTATCCAATGACCCGATTGGACAATGACACAGGGGGCTCCACCATTTCCATCGTGGGCCTCATGTCCACTTGCGACGAACATGGTGCAGACTTCTCAGATGATGAGTAGGGAACGGGAGGCAGCAAGGCCTTGTGTCCCATGTGGCCCGATCCATCTCCCATGTTCTACTCTTCCTTGCCGGAGACACAACTTCACTTCAGGGTCTTATTGCCGGTGCTCATGGAGTCGATGGATGCAGGAGGCGGTCCTTGGAAGGGAAAAAACAAGGGGTTTGACGCCGGTGGCAGCCGTAGTCTTTTTTTGTTCTAAATGTTCGAAATGTAATAAAAATCTGCCGTGTTTGCAATAATGTCGTCTGTTTATGTAAATTATATCTGAACATGGATGAAATTCGGTCATGTTTGCACAATTTCGTCCGGTTAGTTCGGATGGTAGTTGAAATGTATGCGTGCAGCATTGGATGGCCGCCTTCCACATCCGTGTCCATGGACTGGTCCCCCCTGTCAGCAGACGGACGCGGGAGGAAATTTGCGGGTCGCTGTTGGAGATGCCCTTGGGGAATTAAGCGTAAGCTATCAGAACCCCTAAATCATTAGTGCATTTTTTTACTTTTGTCTCTCAAAACATTGCCTCATTCCCCTAATGGTCCAAAGGAGTGCACTCTCAGCAGAAGTAGGAATACATTGGGTTCCCATCCTCTGCCTCCGCTGGAACCTGCACCATCCAGCCATCGCCCTGTTAACGGAGAAATTGGACCCCCTCCCCAAACTGCCCATGCACCTTCGACGATCCAAGCAGGCACCGGAATCACGTCGGTCACGAGGAATTTTTTAAAATTTGGCACCAGCCGTTTCAGCTGGTTCCATGGTCAAGGGAACTTTATTCACACTTGGAATTATCTGCGTAACGGAAACAAAATACTCGAAGAAACGCTGAATGGCATGGAGCAAGATGTGTCGGAAATAAAGCATCTTATGTCTGGTAGATCTCTGGGTAATAGTCCTCATGAAAACAAGCATGATCAGATAAGATGTTCTCATACACTGATTTTATACGCTATTATACTTTGTGCCAAATTATTTACATGGACTAACTTTTATAAATCACTCAATGTTTTGTAGGCTAATGGTCGACATTATTATATAGAAGCATGATGAGCCACTGTAATTGCCTGTGAAGAATGGTATTCATTCGAACAATGATGATCTCCATCGATTGAAGATTATTTAATATTGTCGTTTGTAGCTGTCTCTTTCAATTATGATGAGTGCCTAGCTAAGGTTGTGCTTTTGACTCAAATTTCCTAAGCGGTGTTTTTGTTCTGTAATAGTATGTTCACATTTTTTTTAATTTACCTTATTTTTATTGATAAAGGAGGCTATAATCCTTTCATTATTCACATTCTTTTGTTTCTAAATTAATGTGGATTTCAATACTTGTTGTATATATAAAGTGGTTGTTAGCGATTCTACAGGTGGTCATTGAAGGATAACAAAATGGTAAAGAGAATGATCATTACTAATATAAAGTGGTCTGTAACGATACTTCAATCAACTATGGACAAATTATTAGTGACGAAAAAGTGGTCATGAATAGTACAATTGTGGCCGTTATTGCCTCAATTTTGACAACGACAAACCATCGCGTCGTGACACCAGCAAATGTATGCAATCATTATTACTTCAAACAATGGAGTCTTTAACAGCGGCAAAGAACCATCAGATTATGGTTGTTATTGATCTTTAGTGACAACAATCTAACTTCTAACAAACCCATACATCATCGTCAAAAACGGGTTTTCTTGTAGTGGCCTGTGACCCGGACGATTGCCTATGCAAACTACATGTGTGTAGGGAAGATACGTTGGTTTTGCCCCAGAACACAAACACGTACGGGAGAGCTACCTATTACCATACATGCATAGCTACACCAAAACACCCACCCGACACAACACGGGGGCACAACGATTGATGGTCACAGCCTCAAAGGATCGTGTCGGCCCTGTGTTATTTTCCTTGCCTCATCAGTCTGGTACACGCTGGTTACAAGTGCATAAATGGCAGCTATACGAGCTAACTACAAGTGCAACTAAGTGATTGATTCTTTCTCAATCCGGACTTCCACTCATGGTTATTTCCAACAAATTGGAGATGCAACAAATGACAAATGCAGTCTATACACTAATTGCAGTACTATTTAGTTGTGACCTGTTGGTGTTTCAACCCTCTACAGGCGTATATTTTGGATGGGTTGCAGTGCGAATATAACTATATACCGAAAAACTAGCCAGGCTATCACTACTAGGGAAAAGCCTAGCAGTAGCGCTGGTTTTTGGCCTATCAATAGCACGGGTAAGCGCGCTACTGATACGGCGCTACAGCTAAAGCATAGCAGTAGTGCCTACTGGCACTCACTACTGCTATATCTACTTAGTAGTAGCGCTTTCCAAACAACCGCTACTGCTAATTACTAGTAGCGCTTTCGAAAACAACCACTATTACTGTTATTCCGTATTCTATTTCTTTTGAATTGTAGGTCGTATTCATACACCTTTATACAATTTTCATGCAGTAGCAATTTAGAGATTGTTTTTACATTATAATGAGTTATTAAATCACTAGGTGAAAGAACCATGGATTAGTTTCAAGTGCATGGATCCAATGTAACCAATGGTCACTTTGGATCCATCCATTTGATATTAATCCGCGGTTCTTTCACCCAATGACATAATAACTTATCATCATCATCATCATCATAATATCATTAACAACTTATCATCATAATATATCATTGTCATATAACTCCTCATAATCATGATTTTCGTCCATGAGACATCATATAACAAGTTGGTCACCAGTTGTAATAACAACTCCTCCTCATCATCATCATATTACTCATAATCACTACTCCTACTCAGCATCACCATTAAGTCTAAGACATTGTAGCACATAATAAAAGCTTCTCATCATCATCATAGTCATATATAATCAACACTAACTAATTGTTCTTAATACTTAGGACCTACTCCTCTCTCCTAGCTAAAACACCATAAAATAGATAAACCGGTCCTTCACCATAATGGAGAATGGACATAAACCTATCTCCAACTTATGGCTTGCGCACATTCATTTTGTCTCCGATTATTTGCGTGTGTGCATTCATCACTTTGCTCCATTTTTTGAGTTTGAGCCTTCCATCATTTGAAGAAATCGAGTATGCAGTATGGTAAGCCTTCGAAGGAGTTGGTCGTAAGCTAACCATATGCATATCACCTTCGATAAATAGCATGTCAGGCACAACCAGCTTCGGCAGCCTCTGTTCAAAAATGTAATAGTAACATATATAGTTAGCAATGTAGATTACATAAGAATAATGTATTCAATGAAGTTACCATCACTAACTAAATCTTACCAAGTTTTTGGCAATGAAGTTACCATCAAGCCATTTATGGACTAGTGGCACGTATCTTGTATAATTTGGGCTGATAGAGTGACTGGTTTTGAAGGCCTGAACATCTTTTATGAATGAGCCAAGATAACGTTTCTCCTCACAATTAAGCTTGGAGTCATAGCTGCAGTATGTGATGTCTACTACCTTCTGAGTATTTCTTGAAGATAAGAAATAAGTTGACAATTATAAATAAATATGTTTAGTACGGACGAACACCAATTTTTTTTAAATTAACAACATAAATTACTGAACTTAACAAATTAGTTTGACAAACCCACATCTAGGCGAAACTGGAGGCATATCCACATCCACCCAGATGTCGATATTATCATCATCATCACAATCTTCGGGACGAATATCAAATCTTATTCGCATTCCCTCCTCAAATCCATATGCCTTGCAGAGGTTCTCAATTAGAGCAACCGAAATGGGAGCGATCAACCGCATTGCACATCTTAACCAGAAACTCATAACCATGTTTAGTTCTTAAGTGAGCCCTCCTCGTCTCCACATTCTCAAAGTCATCTAAACCAAAACCAAGCTTCTCCAATACATATGGTCTAGCATGGCACGTGATGTACTAATCGAATTGAAAAAGTTCCATAAATTACACGTTGAACAAAAGAAGCACAAGTGATGATATTAACTACGATGAAATGATTGTCGTTGCATATCGTACAAACATCAAAGGTCTCTTCCAGCTTCACGATGAAAAACCTATCATTTTGCAGGTGAGGAAACCTGTCGCACACACCCCAGTCATCGTAGCAGTACCCGCACTCCGGGATCCCATCGTCATCAGACATCTCCTTTGTCCAAAATTCAAAGATTTTAACTTGATGGCAAAACCGAAAAAATCCGGCATGACCTTTTCTAAAATAGGACATATCGAGCGCCTGAAATTTGCCGGAACGGAAATTAATCAACACTCCGGCAAAACAAAGGCCACTTATCGATGGTCATTGCATTTCAATTGTTGAAAATATGAACAAAAACATTTGAAAATATCTTATATATAATCCTAACACTAAATAAACTAGTTTTATAAACTACTTACTAAATAAACTAGTTTTATTAACTACTTACTAAATAAACTAATTCTATTAAACACTTACTATACATAAACTAGTTCTATTAAGCATTTACTAAATAAACTAGTTCTATTAAGAAGTTAATATAAATAAACTAGTTATATTAATCACTTACTAAATAAACTATTTCTATTAAACACTTGCTAAAAATTCTACTACCCTAGTTCTACCCTAAATTTTCTTACTTCTATTTTATTCAAAACACCTAAAATAGTCAAAAATATATATTCTATTAAAAAACCTACAGTCTATGATGTCTACATTCTAAAATCTACATTTAAATTACCTACAACTTTCAAGAAAAGAGACAAGGGAGGGAGGGAGGAGAGAGGAGGGGGAGCGGCCCACTAGTAGAAAAAGCCCCATTCATCCCGGTTCCTGAGGGCCATTTGTCTCGGTTGCTGAACCAGGACTAAAGGGTCGGTACTAAAGCCCTATACCTTTAGTCCCGGTTCGCCCAGGAACCGGGACAGATGGGGCTCCATGTGGTCGCTGTCGCTTGCCCAGGCAGGAGGACCATTTGTCCCGGTTGGTGCCACCAAACGGGACTAAAAGGCTTCCACGCGTCAACAGTTCAGGCGCTGGGGTTTTTGATTTTTTTTTCTGAAAGGGGGAGGGGTGGGGGTTTTGGGGGTTTTGTAGGGTTAATTTAGGGGTTTCATATATTGTGTTAGCTAGCTAATAGAGAGAAGTGTCCTCTCTTATCTCCGTGCTTAGTCGACGCTACGTACTATACGTATAGTGAGGTCTCGACACCCTAGCTAGCTAGTAAGCAAATGAAGGAAACCATTAAATACAGAAGATCGTTATGAACATATACACAGAGAAGTGATCGACCTCTCCTTCTCCGAGAGATTGGTCGAACAACAAGTTTTCGTATATCTTACCGACGCTACTGGCTATATATATATATATATATATATATATATATATATATATATATATATATATATATATATATACATATATATATTCTCCGGCTTTATTGATAACGTGTTCAAGAAAGAATCCAGCCAATTCCTCTTGAATTGCTCGCATGCGATTTTGTAGTAGGAGTTCATTCCGCATCTGCCACATCTAATTTGAATAAAGGGGTCAATACATATATATGAATGAAACTCAACGGAAATGATGGTAATAAAATAAACTTGTGAATATTTTTGCTTACGCACTTCATATTGTATTTTAGAGTAGCCCTGCGTATTCTTGGCCGTCGCTTGTAGATGAACTCACAGACATAGTATCCACAATAATTATTCTCTGCTTCCTGCCACAAGCACTTTACGAGAAATAGAGGTCAATCAAACTGATAATGAAGCATTATAAATGACATTGATGAAAGTAGCTAGAATCAATGGGAGATGCGCGGAACTAGCTAGCTAGTAGTATTTACTTTCAGATATTTCATATGATCGTAGCAAGTTGTCCTCGGTTTCTTTGGCATGAAATGTAACCGTATATTCATCTATGAGATTTGTGTTAATGAACCCAATATCATACATTTCAGCTTTTCTGCATTCGACGATCTTCAATCTGCATAATATAGTGAGGATAATTATATATACATGCAATGAAAGAGCTGAGCTATATATAGAGACTGAATGAAAGAAGTAGTACTTACAGACAGTAGCAAGTGACAGTTAATTTATCGAGGGCCTTTTGACTGAAAAACTGGAAGAACTCCGCAAATAGAATAGACAACAACTCAATTCCAACGAGGTCGTGCTCCTCTTTAACTTTCAGCGTCAAAGTATCGATTTTCTTCCGAGACTTTCTGCAGGTTTCCATGTACCAATCATGGAATCTTCGCATCATCGTTGTTAGAGTAGTTCCATGTTTGACGAGAGGCTTCCCGTACTCGTATTGTCCACCTCCATTATATCAAAATGTGCATCGTAGTCGTGCATGTAATCTGCAGGATTGGTACTGGGCAAGATCCCCGGATGATTAGCGATGATATGGCTAGACGCCATGAGCGGGGGGCACGGTTGGTTCGCTTGTTCGCCGAGCTGGGGAATTTTTTCCCCACTTCTTCGTTCTTTTAACCTTTTGTCACTGCAAGTACTTCCCGACCGCTTCCCTTCCTTATATGTCCTTTCAGTAATGCGCTCATAGTTGGTTTGCGGTGGAGACGGTCGTGGTTGCTGCAGGTCATCCAAAGTGCGTTTCGCTTTCACTGGATCTATCTTCTCCTTCGGAGGTGGATGTTTCTTAGCTCTTTGCGTTTCGAAGTAGTCCTTCACTTGGGCTTGACAGATCTCCGCGTTTTCCTGTTCAGTCATCTCGTATGGTAACTTCTCTGGAGTCTTGAGAGATGGACCGAATCTATATTGCCTCCCGCCTCTGGCTGTACTGCTAGGCGCCGGTGTAGGCCGAGCGGCTGCGGCTCTCTTCTTTTGTTGCTTACGAGGCGGAGGAGAAGGACTACGACGCGCTGGAGCAGCCAGAGCGGCGGAGGGTCTCTTCCGCCCTTGCTGACGAGGCAGAGAAGGAGGAGGCTAGCTGCTCGGGCACGGCGGTGTAGGCGGAGAAAGAGGCGGAGTGCCGCCACATGCCGGAGAAGGAGGCGGAGTGCCCTGTGTTGGGGAACGTAGTAATTTCAATAAAAATCCTACGCACACGCAAGATCATGGTGATGCATAGCAACGAGAGGGGAGAGTATTGTCCATGTACCCTCGTAGACCAAAAGCGGAAGCGTTATAACAACGTGGTTGATGTAGTGGTATGTCTTCATGATCCGACCGATCCAAGTACCGAACGTACGGCACCTCCGAGTTCAGCACACGTTCAGCTCGATGACGATCCCCGAACTCCGATCCAGTAGGGTGTCGGGGAAGAGTTCCGTCAGCACGACGGTGTGGTGACGATGATGATGTTCTACCGACGCAGGGCTTCGCCTAAGCACTGCTACAATATTATCGAGGAGGACTATGGTGGAGGGGGGCACCGCACACGGCTAAGGGATCCAAGGGATCAATTGTTGTTGTGCCTAGAGGTGCCCCTGGCCCCGTATATAAAGGATCAATGGGGAGGGGGCGACCGTCCAGGAGGAGGCGCGCCAAGGAGGAGTCCTACTCCCACCGAGAGTACGATTCCCCCCTTCTAAGTAGTAGGAGTAGCAGTCAAGGAAAGGGGGAAGAGAAGAGAAGGAAGGAGGGGGCGCAGCCCCCCCCCCCCCGCCAGTCCAATTCGGACTAGGCCTTGGGGGGGTGCCCAGCCTCTCCTCTCTCTTTCCCCTAAAGCCCAATAAGGCCCATATACTCCCCGGCGAATTCCCGTAACTCTCCGGTACTCCGAAAAATACCCGAATCACTCGGAACCTTTCCGAACTCCGAATATAGTCATCCAATATATCGATCTTTACGTCTCGACCATTTCCTGACTCCTCGTCATGTCCCCAATCTCATCTGGGAGTCCGAACTCCTTCGGTACATCAAAACTCATAAATTCATAATATAACTGTCATTGAAACCTTAAGCGTGCGGACCCTACGGGTTCGAGAACAATGTAGACATGACCGAAACACGTTTCCGGTCAATAACCAATAGCGGAACCTGGATGCTCATATTGGCTCCCACATATTCTACGAAGATCTTTATCGGTCAAACGCATAACAACATACGTTGTTCCCTTTGTCATCGGTATGTTATTTTCCCGAGATTCGATCGTGGGTATCACAATACCTAGTTCAATCTCATTACCGGCAAGTCTCTTTACTCATTCCGTAATACATCATTCCACAACTAACTCATTAGTTGCAATGCTTGCAAGGCTTAAGTGATGTGTATTACCGAGAGGGCCCAGAGATACCTCTCCGACAATCGGAGTGACAAATCCTAATCTCGAAATACGCCAACCCAACATGTACCTTCGGAGACACCTGTAGAGCTCCTTTATAATCACCCAGTTACGTTGTGACGTTTGGTAGCACACAAAGTGTTGCATAATCTCATAGTCATAGGAACATGTATAAGTCATGAAGAAAGCAACAACAACATACTAAACGATTGTGTGCTAAGCTAACGGAATGGATCATGTCAATCACATCATTTTCCTAATGATGTGATCCCGTTAATCAAATGACAACTCATGTCTATGGCTAGGAAACATAACTATCTTTGATCAACGAGCTAGTCAAGTAGAGGCATACTAGTGACACTTTGTTTGTCTATGTATTCACACATGTATTATGTTTCTGGTTAATACAATTCTAGCATGAATAATAAACATATATCATGAAATAAGGAAATAAATAATATCTTTATTATTGCCTCTAGGGCATATTTCCTTCACCCTGATCACTCGTCGGAGGAGCGGGCAGAGGAGGAGGCGGAGTACCCTGACTCACCGGAGGAGGAGGAGGAGGAGGCGGAGGCGTCTAGTTCGGAAGGTTGATGAGCTCCTTCCGCCATAGGCATGGAGTCTTCCGAGCAGAACCCAGACGAGTCTCCCCTTCACCGGTAGGGTGGTCAAGCACGAGCTCCTCAAATCCCTCTGTTATTTCGTCCACCGTCACCCTAGCATATCCTTCTGGAATTGGACGGCAGTGAAAAGTTGCACCGGGTTCAAGAGGTCGAAAAGAGCCGGCAGCCGCCTTGACTTTGAAGTTCTGCCATTGCGTCATAAGGTGGAAATGTTGAGACTCCGTGATAGCATCCACGGGGTAGCTAGCAGGAGCCGTGAAGACAAGCTCCTGCTGAAGCAGCTCGGTGAAAGCCACGATGCTTCTCTGCTGAGAAGCCAGGGTAGCTTCGGGGGTAGCTTCGGTAGGTCGCTTGCTTGGAACTGCTTCTCGTGCCACTAGCGCTTGTACCCTTGCATGCAGCTTCTGCAGTTTCGTATGCTCCACTTTCCTCCTCCTCTCTTGGCATTTGTAACCGCCTGCATCCGTAAACCCAGCCTTCCACGGAATGGAGCCTGGCGTGCCTTGTGTCCGTCCAGGGTGCTCAGGATTCCAGAGGGCCATTGTGAGCTTGTCCTTCTCTCTGTCTGGAATGAACGTCCCTTCCTGCGCTGCGTTAATATAGTCCTGAAGCTTCATGATGGGTATTCGCAGTTGCTTGCTTGTCCAAACGCACTTCCCTGTTACAGGGTCCAAGGTTGCGCCAACCACGAAGAACCAAGTCCTTAAACGGTCTGGCCTGTTCAATGTCTCTGGTTCGACCCCTTTATCAAGAAGGTCATTCTCAGCCTTGGCCCACAACGGCCGGGCTTTGAGGTAGCCACCTGACCCCGTGCAATAGTGATGCTCCTTCTTCGCAGCATTTATCTTGTTTGTCGCTGACATATTCTTACTCCTCTCCAATGTCTCGTTGGCCACAAATGCATCACATTGATCCTGAGCTTCTCATACCGGCCGATGAATTCTGATGTCTTTTCTTTGTCGACAAACTTTGCTTTCAGCTCATTCTTCCACCTCCTAAATAGATCCGCCATCTTCTTGAGAGCACAAGACTTGATCAATGGCTCTATAACTGGATTCTCTAGATCCTCCTCTTCCGGTAGGGTGAAATTTACCTTCAGTGCTTTCCAAAGATCATCTTTCTGTCTATCTTCGACAAAAGAAACTTGAAGCTCTTCCTTCTTAGGCAGCTTCCATAGCTCGATGTTGATCGGGATCATGTCCCTAACAAGAAACACGCACTGAGCATAAAATGCTTCCTTGGTCCGGATGGGTTCAATCAGTTGGCCATCACGCGTGATTGTTGTGATCATGAACCTTTCATCCGAGCGCAACTTTTTCTTCGGACCTCGTCTCTTTACCGAAGTTTTGCTCGATGCGGAGGGATAGAAAAAAGAAGAAAGACGAGAGTTAATATGTGTACATACCAAAACAATGAATGCATAAATTAGCTAGTCAGCACAGGCTTAATTAATATATATACCTGGCCGGACTTCGTTCGTTCACCGGAGCCTTCATCACGGTCTCCTTCTTGCACCGGCATTCGGTCACCGGAGCCATCATAATCATGTCCTTCCTCCTCCGTTGTTCGATAATCGTAGCCTTCTTCACCCTCTTCTTCCAGACCATCGGTTTCGTTGAGATACGACATGAAATCACCTTCGGCTGTGATTATATCCCCCAACGCCTGTTCTGCTTCCTCGTCTCGGCCGTGCTCCATAGTTTCTGCAAATATTACAACATGGAAATTATTATACAAACATGACAGATGGATATATTAGTGGCAAACGTAGACCTAGCTAGCTCATCACAACAAGGAATTATATTAATTAGTGGCCTTGACGCTTCTCTATGGTTTGGGGTGGCGTCAGCAAAGCTTCAAGGGTTCGTGGTGGCCTCGACGACAACACTCTTTTCACTTGGTAAATTTGGGTGGCGTCGGCGGCGCTTCTAGGGTTTGGGCCGGACCGCCTCTCTCATGATTGTCCGGCATTTGTCTAGTGTTAAAGTATTCAACGAAACCATGTCTTCATGATTAGGCGAAAGTAACATGCGCATGATGCTACGAAGCTCTCCAAAGTTATTTTGGAACGGAATCCCCGATAGGATAATTCGGTTTTTGATACAAAGTTCAGCAAGAACCTTCCGAATATCGCTATTTGGAAGGCCTTCGCTGAAATTTGTACCAAAAGTCGGATTATCTTATCCGGGACTCCGTTCTAGAATAACTTTGGAGAACTTCGTACCATCATGCCCCGGTTACTTCCGGCTAATGATGAAGCCATGGATTTCTTCAATACTTTGACACTAGGCAACCTCTCAACCCCTCAGCGATCCTTGACCCCTCGACGAGCCTTGACCCTCGAACCCTCGGCCCCTTGTCGACCCTCGAACCCTGAACCCTTGACCCTAGAACCCTCGACCGTTGAACCCTCGACCTGTCAATGACCCTCGACCGTCGAACCCTCTACCCCTCGACCCCTCTGTGACCCTCGACCCTCTAGCCTAGTTGCCGACCGTCGACCCCTCGGTGATCCTCGACACCCTCATTCCCGATAACAACAACAAGAAGAAGAAGAAGAAAAAAAGAGGAGAAGAAGAAAAAAAGAGAGAAGAAGAAGAAGCAGAAAAAATAGAAGAAAAAAAGAGGAGAAGAAGAAGGAATAGAGGAGAAGAAGAAACATTTCTATTTTTTCTTCTTCTCCTCTACTCCTTCTTCTTCTCCTTTTTTTTCTTCTACTTCCTCTTCTTATTTTTTCTCCTCTTCTTCTCCTACTTCTTCTGCTTCTTCCTTCTTCCTCTTTTATTCTTTTTACTTATTTTCCTTCTTCCTCAACAACCCTAACCCTAAACAGTACAACTTCCTCGATGTCCCCACCTCTCTCATGAACCAAAAAAAATCTATGAATAAAAAACATCATATTCTATGAACAAAACATCATATTCCATCCACATCCATCCATACATCATATATATGATCATCTATGAAAAAAACATCATATTCTACAAAAAATCATCATATATATGAACAAAAACAATTGTGATAACAAGCATATATATGATCATATATATGAAAAAATAAGCATATATATGAAAAATAACAAGCATATATATCATCATACATATGAAAAAAACAAGGATAGGGAGGGCGCCAGCCGGACCAAGGTGAGGAGGGGCGGGGGCGCGGGGTCGGCGGCGAGGACGACAACGACGATGACGTCGATGGGGCAGGGGGCGCGTGCTCGGGACAGGGGGCGACAACAACGAAGGGGGCGGGGCAGGGCGATAGCGACGACGGGGGCGGGCCGGGGCGGCGCGCGTCGGAGCAGGGCCGGGGCGGCGTGCGTCAGGGCTGGGGTGGCGAGCGGCGACGACGTTGGGCGAGGGTGCGGGCGATGACGAGGGCGCATGCGACGGCGATAGTTACGGTGGGGGCAGCGGGTGGCGTTGGGGTAGCCTGGCGGTGTCAATGTTGTCGGTGTCGGCAGGGGTGGCGGACGGCGTCGGGGCAGCCTGGTGGCATCGATGTCGTCGGCGTCGTCGTGGGAGGAACTGAATGAAAATTTTGACAAGTGCTGTATATATAGCCAGAGCTTTGGTCCCGGTTCGTGGTACCAACCGGGATCAATGCCACCCTTTAGTCCCGGTTGGAGCCACCAACCGAAACCAAAGGTCTCTTTTCAGCAGCCCAAAGGGCGGGAAGCAGAGGCCTTTGGTCCCGGTTGGTGGCACCAACCGGGACTAAAAGGGGGGCATTGGTCCCGGTTGGGGGACCGGGACCAATGCTCCCCTTTTAGTCCCGGTTGGTGCCACCAACCGGGACCAAAGGCCTTGTGTTGCCCGATAAAAAGGTTAGTCCCACCTCACTAGTTGGGAGAGCTTGAGAGTGGTTTATAAGCGCTGCTACGCCCACCCTCTCGAGCTCCTCTCAACTGCAGCCTTTCGGGCCTAACCTGTCACTGTGTGCCTGTGGGCCTACTGGGCCTGCTGCGGGCTTGAATCTTGTCCCGTGATTGGGTTTCTAGTCGTATTCAGGCCATGGTGGCCCAGTAGGTGGCACTTTTTTTTGCTTTATTTATTTTATTTTGTTTCTACTTACTGTTGCTATTTTTATTTATTTATTAAAGTTTATTTATTTTACTTTATTAAAGTTTATTTTGTTTCTACTTATTTATTAAAGCTTATTTTGTTTCTACTTATTTATTAAAGTTTATTTTGTTTCTACTTATTTATTTTCTTTTGTTTCTACTTATTTATTTTCTTTTATTTTTTGCTTTATTTATTTATTTTATGAAAATTCCTTTTGCTTTAAATGTTTTGAACATAAAATACTTTGGTAATTTTAGTTGCATAAATTTTATATAGTTTTAGTTGCATAAATTTTATATAATTTACTTTCAATAATACTAGAGGTTTATAAAAGCTTTCTTGTTGATTCATTTAGCTATTAGAGTTTCATTAAAGTTTTCTATTTCATTCTTTTTCTATTAGAGTTTCATTAAAGTTTTTAGTTCATTCTTTTTCTATTAGAGTTTCATTAAAGTTTTCTAGTTCATTCTTTTAGTTTACTATTTTTGCTATTAGAGTTTCATAAAAGTTTTCCAGTTCATTCATTTTTATATTAGTTCATGCTTTGAGCTAAATGACCCTGAAATTGAAAAGCATTTCAAATCAACTCTGAAAAGGTTGAAAGTTGGCATGGCATCATCATTTCACCCACATAGCATGTGCTAAAAAGTTGAGAGGGTTACAGCAAAAACTGGATGCACTTCGTGTGTAAAACGGACTATTTGTTTTGAGGTATCAGGGTTTCGGACGAAAACTCGTGTGTTACAACAGGCATTTCATTTCTTCACATGTAACTACCGTGATATTCTAGATCAAAGGCATCATCATAATAGTCGTGGAGAGAAAGTATTCACTTCTTCTTCGCTTCTGTCCTTTGCTTATTGCACCATAACCATGGATAATCTTCATCGTTTATCAGGATGCTAGGGTCAGCCTTGACTTTGAAGGGGGGAATTTCATGAAACTTTTCATAATCTTCAGACATGTCTGTCTTGCCCTCCACTTCCATGATTTCCCTTTTTCCTGAAAGAACCATGTGGCGCTTTAGCTCATCGTATGATGTATTCGCTTCCTTATCTTTTCTTTTTCTCGGTCTGGTAGACATGTCCTTCACACAGATAACCTGTGCCACATCATTGGCTAGGACGAACGGTTCGTCAGTGTACCCAAGATTTTTCAGATCCACTATTGTCATTCCGTACTGTGGGTCTACCTGTACCCCGCCTCCACTACTAGGAAAAGGCCTACTAATGGCGCACCGGTTTTGCCTACTAATGGTGCACTACCGGTGCGCCATTAGTATCATGCCACTAGTATTTTTTACTAATGGCGCATCACTGGTGCGCCATTAGTATCTGGTATACTAATGGCGCACCAAGCAGTGCGCCATTAGTATGTAACACCATGCGCCATTAGTATGCCTCCCGGGGGGCCATACGTAACCATGTGCTTTGTCATACTAATGGTGCAATCTGTGGTGATGTGCCATTAGTATCCTTTGGCATACTAATGGCGCACCTTGAGGTGATGCGCCATTAGTATGAATTTTTTTTTACTTTTCTGATTTTTGTACAGGTTACAAAATATATTATTGGACAAAATATAGACAGCATCACACAGCAACAACAGATTTATCGAATACAATAGAAGATTAGTCTCCGAATACAATTCATCATATTAGTCTCCGAATTCAAAAGACCGAACAAAGATAAAACATTGCAAGTCTCAAGACTGCGAGTATCGATTTTGTCTTCACATTACAAGTCGATATCGATCATCTAAACTACCATCACATAGAAGAGAGCTGCGGTCATCACGATGAGCATCGTCGCGATCAAACTGGTCTTCATCCGGTTCCTCCAACACTCCCTCCTCTCTCCCGCTAGATAGCGGGCGTATCTAGATTCGGCCTCCGCCCTAGTGGTGTACCCTTTGTAACTGTTACCGCTGAAACGGTGAACCTGTCTCCGACACTCCTCCCAGTCATCGTAGACTCCGGGAACCTTACCCTTGTACACGACATACGACGGCATCTCTATGCACAAGCCAAACAACAGACAATACATAAGCAATATGTAAGTATGCAACAAAAGGATCGGAAGAGAAAAGCAAGACATTAATAGCACGATTCATGGTCCTACTAATAAATAGCATCGGTTACATCTAAGTTGAACGACTGTCCAAACCAAAGAGACATACAAATTCATTAAAGTTTAATTACAACATGAGCCAATCAATGTTTCAGAACTACACATCACTACTTTCGACTCGACTCATCAGACAGGAGCGTGGATGAAGCCGTCGTCTGTCGTGATGGTCATGAAATCGCGGTCGTTGTCACCCTGCATTTGTAGTGTTCCATCTATCTCACTGTTGGACGGTTGATATCTGAGGAAGAACTGCCCCGAGGTATGAAGGACATCTTGATGGATGATGTCCGCAAACTCCGACTGGATGCGAAAGAATTCTTGTCTGAGGTCCGCGTCCTGGATTGCCGACAAGCTCGCGGCCCAATCTTTGAGATTATCTGGTAGCAGAAGGTGATGATGGTCCCTTACGATCGCCCGCATGTGATGGAGGGCGTAGTAGGCATCCTTCTGACTGCCGTGCGGCTGCTTGACACAGCAGAACTTCGTATTGTGTGAGAAGGTGTGCTTGCTGTACTTACAAACTGCCCTGGTGAAGGTGCCTCCAGATTTGGCGTAGCCGGGGAGAACATCATCAAGAACTTTCTTGACATTTGTGTAGTCTATCTTGGAGTTATGGTTCGGGTCGAAATACGTGGCCATGGAATATTTTGGGCTTAAGAGGATGAGTGTGCAATGTGTGTCACTGCACAGAACACGAAATGTTAGAAAAAAAAGAACGATCGAAATCTAAGAAATCATATGTTACGGGGCGGTTAAGGGATGACTTACTCGAGAAAGTAAGCCACAAGGAATTTTCCTTATCTGGGTTTGCCAGAATGACGCCTTCGAGGTGTGAACTCGCAACTTGGCGGTCCCCAGCGCTGCTCAAGTGCTTGCACGCCTGTAGAAGGGGTCAACTATCATGATGTCCGGGGTCTTGTCTCTAATGATCCACATCTCAATACTCAGCGAAAACAGCTGAACGAAGGTGTAGTGCAGCGGATGAAGGTTAAACATAGCAAAGATGTCATCAAACCATAGGACGATCATACCCCCGATGTCGCCATCCACAAAGCCCTTGCCCTCTGGCACCTTGGCCACGAAAACCGGGTATGCCACATCATTCTCTCTGAGACGTCGCTTCTCCAAAGAAAGAACACTGTCGTGCAGACTCCACATAGCACCGGTTGCAGCATTGAGCATATTTGGCGGTAGCATCACCCTACCTGCCACATGCACCCTCCTCGAAATATCCTTAGGTGAAGGTGGCCCGTCCTGAGCACGGATCAAACTCGGTGCCGGCTGGCTCGCACCGGCGCCCTTGTTAGTCTTTCGTTTCCGTCCCTTCTTCTTGATCTCCTATAATGGGACCGAGTTCTGCTCACAGACCGCCTTCTTGAGCGTGTTGGGGCTGATAATATTTCGCACCTCAGCTATCTAAGGCTCGGTGAAGGCGGGAGCTGGAGGCGTCTCCTGAGAACTGAACGCCAGACGACGCCTGTTGCAATTGGATTTCTCCGCCGTACCAGCTAGACCGCGGTCGTCTTGGTTGGGTTCTTGAGAAAGAGTCCCACAGAACTCGTCAGCGTACCCATGTTCGGCAAAGTACTTATCGACTTTGGTAAATGTACCGTCGTCATTGTCGTCGTCGTCCGGATCCTGTGCCATAGGGATGTCCGGATCATGTGCCATAGGGATGTCCGGCAGGTCCGGTACCGTTGCGGTGTTCTTGCCATGGCTTGGCGCCGGCATGACTGGCGGTCTTGTCTGTGGGGTGGTCTCCCCAGCCCCCAAACGAATTTGGCTCTTCGGCCAAAGCAGGGGCCAATTTACGCAGGCGCTGAGGGTCATCTCATCTTCTTCGTCAGCCCCAGCGGGTCGAATCGGAGGTAACAGCTCATCGCAGCCTGGCAGCACCCGAACCACTTCAACCCTATACACTGTGGGTGGCATCGGATTACTGTGGAACATGGGGTTGCCCGGTTGAATGATTCTGCCCTTGGCGACATCGACCAACTCGCCACCCACGAAGTGCAGAAGATTGCAAGGAACGTCGGCGGCGCCCTGCGAAAACATGTAGGGCGTCAGGGATGCGCAGTCAAAGGCAAGGATATGAAGTCATCGGCCGAGAGGCTTAGTTACCATGATGCCGTCGAGCTCGGCTAATGTCGAGGCACCGCCAACGGCGGGCGTGCAACTGACGGACGGGCCGCTTGCTGGCGAGGTGTCGGCTGGCGTACACCCGGGTGCATTAAGCTCCAATGCCCGTGCCGGCGCCGGAGACATGAATACTGCCTCCGCCGGAGACACCAATGGCGCCGCCTGCGTGTTGTGCGAGTTGCTAGCCGTGAAGCTGGTAGCCGGGGGAGGCCCCTGTTGGCCACCCGCAATCCATGTCGTCAGCCCATGAATCAACGTAGGCACCATGGCGTTGAGCTTCGTTCCTAGTTGTTGTTCCACTTGCTCTTGGACAAGCTCCGGAATCCGTGCCACTTGTGCCTTGAGTGCTTCAACCTCGCGCGACTGGCTTTCCGAGCTGGTCTTTTTCTCCTTTCGCCCACCAGCGGTATAGTATGACGACCATTTTGTGGACAAGCCTTTGTCGGCCACACGACCAGCTGACGTCGGCTTACTGAGCTTATCCTTGTTTTTCATTACGTTCAATGCCCTATTTAAAGGGGTGTCGAAAGGGGAGCTCTGAGACGACCCCGCGCTACTGCTTTCAGTGTCCTGCGGAAGGAACGTGAACCATTTAGAAATATTGGGGATTAATTAGACTGCAACCATATGGAGCTAATTACGCGGGGGTGTATTCCTTACCAGAACAAGCTCAAGCGCCCTGGTCTTCGGATCCGTGGTAAGCTCCTTTGTTATCGGGTCCTCCTTGTACCGGGCCCTGACAAAGTTCCTGGTCTGCTTGTCACCACTATATTTCTCGAAGCGGGGCAATAAGCCTTACTCGGCACGCTCCGCGTCCTCCTTGTCCCATATAGGCTCCACCACTCTGTAACCGCCGGGACCGAGTTTGTGTTCCCCTAAGTTCAACTCCCGCATTTATTTCCCCCACTGACTTGATTCGGAGATTGCGCTGCTCTCGCACTTGATCTTGAACTCCTTGTAGTCATCTTCGCTGATCGAAGGATTTTTCGCCTTGATCTTCTCATAACTATCACCTTTATCAATCATTCTCTTCACTGCGCTTCTCCAAGTAGGCAGGGCCGTGCTCATCCTCGTGAGGGCGGCACTATTCACTTTATTCCCTGAGAGGTGTGTGTTTTCAAATTCGGCGGGGAACTTGTATAGTTCGTGCAGCTTCGTGAAGAGGAGGTTGCGCAAATTCCCTCGGTCCTTATGCCTAAAGTTCTCGGTGTTGATCAAGACGGTGCTCCGGAAAATGCACCCGAGCTGAAGCGAGTACCCCTTGACTATATGTTTGGGCTCCGTTGGATTCCCGTCGGAGTCCACTTGAGTAAATTCCTCCTTGAGGGTGCAGAGCGCATTCGGGCGCCGGTCCTTCCTTTGCTTCTTCGGTTGGCTGCCATCTGTGTGTGCGCCGCCATCATCAGTGGTGGCATCCTCGGCGGCACCATCAGTGGTGTCATCCCCGACGCCACTAGGGTTTGTGTAGTCAGGATCGGTGTCTTCCACGGCGTCCTCATAGCGGTGAGGTTGTTCCTCCATCTCCTGGGACAGCTCCCAGAATTGCTTGCCACCCGAACCGCCGGCCTCATCGTTGTTGGCCATGTTTCGCTCTAAATAGGAAAACAGTTTGGTCAAAAAGTTGGTTATTGTCAAGGAACAAGATCATGGTCTCATCATTTAGGGTTTGTCGACACCAAGGCATCCTAAAAGCTAAGCTTTTATCATTTAGGGTTTGTCAACGCCGAGGCACCCTAAAAGCCTAAGCGTACATCATTTAGGTTCTCATCGACACCGAGGCACCCTAAAAGCCAAGGTTTCATCATTTAGGGTTTGTCGACGCCGAGGCACCCTAAATGCTAAGTTAAGTTTTCATCATTTAGGGTTTATCGATGCCGAGGCACCCTAGGTTGGGCCTAATCACTTGGCACTAATCACTTGGCTCTATTGCCACCTATGTGATCCTACTTAATTAAGTACTAAGATACCCCGGCCCATGCATTAGTAGCAAGTACCCCATATGTCCGATTTTTAGCAAAGTCATGCTAAAATTCACGGAAAATTTCAGCATGAGCTTTGCTGAAAATAGGACATATGGAGTACCCGAATTTTCCGGAACAGAAATTAATCGACATTCTGGCAAACTCAAGGGCCTCCCGGGGTACCTGCAATATCATGACGATACAATGGTCGGAGACAAAACCCAACAAACTAGCAAGATGATCACAAATTGTTTTCTGTAAAAGATGATCATCAATGTGATCACAAGTACTTTTAAACTGAATTTTTACTTCAAAATTAGAGTACCATGCCTGCTTAACTGAATTTTTAACATAATCTCTCTCTTGGCCTAGGAGTACTCAATTTCAATCTCTCTCTTGGCCTAGGAGCAAGTTTGTGCAGCACCAAATTTGTGCAGCCCCAAGTTTGTGCAACTGTTGGTACAGTTCTTAGGCTGAGCCTGTTTTGTGATCAGATCTTTGGTTTGTTCAACCTAGTAAGAACATGCTAATCATCCCTGATGCATTGATTATGAAAGAGTGTATGGACTGTCTATGCTTGTAATTCAAAAGAGAATGCACATTTTGGCAAGCGAAGTCAATATGTCATTTGCCAAATAGTTTAGTCATGTAAGTGCAGATATTTCACCAAGAGTTACTTCCACCCTCTAAACATACATTACATAAGCAGAATGTTCGATATGATCTTTCCAAAACAATATGTAAAGCATTAAGCGCCAGTATTTTTTTATCTGACTAAATACATCAGTGAACTTGCTCAAATAATAACATAATCTTCCAATCTATCCTCCACTAGAGCCTCCCAGACAGAATGCTACATAATCAAATCATCAATCCAAGAGCAGTATATTTGTGCTGTTTAGCTTTTTCTGGAAGGTTTTTCTCAGAGCCTACTTTACTTAAAACAGATGATTTTAAATATGAAGACAATAAGTGAACAACATTCTAGGCATGTGATTCCAATCACTTTTTTACTTTTCTTCCTCAAGCACATTCAGCCAACATTATCTCCTTTCTTGCAACACAGCAAAAAACAACCACTAGCTACCCAAATACATGGATGCTGCCTCTACCCAAAAATCAGACCTATTTTACTCACATATACATTCTAATTAGATCAGACAGATGTTTCAGCACAATAAACATAGTCATGTACAATAAGGAGCAAATTTGTTACTGTACAGACCTAGTTAACCCTAGGCACTTTGCATATACAAGCTATATAGTCTGAAATCAAATGCATACAGCTAAGAAAAGCATCGACCATAGCACTCCACAGCCACAGAGGGAGAGAGAGGCGAGACAAGTGGTCACCTTAGTGACAGGGGAACCAAATCCAAACAAGTCGAACCCACAACAACAGCTTCTCTGTATCCAAGTTGAACCAAGTCCTTCCTTCACACAACACAACATCACAACACAGCTATAGATGAGAACGCATTAGAGATTGGAGGAGATGAAGAAGAAAATCAGCAAGAGACAACCGGAAAAGGGATTCGTACCCTGTTCTCATGCTGGACGGCGGGGAGGTCGCGGGCCTCCTCTCCTGCGGGACGTGGGGCCTCCTCTCCTGGTGGACATGGGGCGTCTCCGAGGTTTCTAGGGTTTCGAGGGGGGAGGCGGGGCTCGGGAGGGAGGCGGAGCTCGAGGGGGAGGAAGGGGAGAGGGAGGTGGCGGGGGCGCGTGGGCGGCTGCGGCGCAGTGGGTCGGGCAGCGGCGGCGCGGTGGAGGGAGGGACGAGGGAGGGAGTGGCACGATGGAGGGAGAGGGATGAATCGAAGTAGTCTGGCGAGAGGGAGGGGGAAGGAGCGGCGCGGTGGTGTATGGATGGGGAAGATTACTAATGGCGCACCCCCAGGCGATGCGCCATTAGAATGTTTTTTTCATAGCAATGGCGCACCAGCGCCATAGTGCGCCATAAGTATTCTTTTTTTTAGATAGCAATGGCGCACCAGCCACCCATGCGCCATAAGTAAGAATTTTTTTTTAAAAAAATGAATATGAATGTGAATATGAAAGAGTAATATTTTCTATAAAAACAGTAATAATTGTTGTTTAACAACAATTGTAGTCTACACTTTATTATTATTATTTTTTTAAAAATGAATATGAATATGAAATAGTAATATTTTTTTTATAGAAACAGTAATAATTTTTTAAAAAATATCATCAAATTTGTTATTTGAAAATATCATCGGCAGCGGCGGGGGAGCGGGGGAGGGTGCGGGGGGTGCTTGTCGGCGGCGGTGTAGCGGGGGAGAGGGTGCGGGGGGGGGGGGGGTGCTCGTCAGCGGCAGTGGAGCGGGGGCGGGTGCGGGGGGTGCTCGTCGGAGGCGGTGGAGCGGGGGAGGGATCGAGATCAAGATCGAGGGGGATCGAGATCGAGATGGAGGGGGAATCCAGATCAAGATGAAGGGGGGTCGAGATCGAGTGTCCTCATGAATTCAAAAAGTGCCCATGAAATTTAAAATATTCATGATATCAAAAAGTGCCCATGAAATACAATCGAGAAATGAAGGCTACGATTTAAATACAATCGATCTTAGCTAGCTATCTGTTCACAATCTTCTTGCCCTTCTTTTTTGCAAATGGAGTTCTTCTGTGGAACGGACGCCCTTTAGGTAGGGTGGTCCTGCTTCTTCTTGTGGTGTGTGCTGCTACTTCATCGTCGTCGTCATGTTCGATCTTCGGGTCGCCGTACTTGTCGAAGTCTTGCTCATTGGCTACTCCATCCATTCCGATGATCTTCCTTTTGCCTCTCCTCACGACAACAGACTGGGCTTTGACGGGTCGGTAATGAAGAAGCATTGGTCCACTTGGGAAGCCAGTACCCATGGCTCATTTTTCGCGGTGACGTTTGCGCCCGCGGTCTTGGATTTGGCTTCGGGTATAACCATGATGGTGAAATACCGGTCTTCTTTTAGGACGCTCTTGGCCCCTCTGACACGGAACATCGGGACCTTCTCTCCAGCGTAGCTCAGCTCCCAGATCTCCTCGATCCTTCCGTAGTATCTGTCCTTATCGTTACCAGTGTAGGATTCCATCATTACCCCGGAGTTCTGATAACCATCGCTCTTCATGTCCTTGTTCTCAGTGTAGAATGTGTAGCCGTTGATATCGTACGCCTCATAGGTCATCAGGTTGTGCTCGACGCCTTGTGACAAGGCGAATATGAGTTGTTCTTCCTCGGAAGAATCCTCATGTAAAGGGTACGACAGAAGCTTCTGCTTGAACCAACGCGTGAAACATGAGTTGTGCTCTTTGATTATATCTCCGTCCGTCCTCTGTTGGCCTCGGTCATTTTACGTCTTCTCAATAAAGGTTTTGTGCTCTACCACCCAAGGATCGACCACGTCTATGTGTTGTAGTGCGACTAGGTTTGCTCTTTCAAAGTCGGCGAGTCGACCCTCGAAGTCGACATGCATTTCGCGGCGACCCTCACGGTGACCCCATCCAGCGAGCCTGCCGAGGTGCCTGTTGACGGGCAGACCAACGGGGTTCTCGATGCCTAGATAATTTGTGCAGTAGGAGATGCACTCTTCAGTCAGAAAGCCCCTGGCTATACTTCCCTCTGGACGTGACATGTTGCGAATGTATCCTTTGATGACACCATTCATCCTTTCGAACGGCATCATGCTGTGCAGGAACGTCGGCCCGAGTTGGATGATATCCTCCACGATATGGACCAGCAGATGCACCATAACATCAAAGAATGCGGGCGGGAAGTACATCTCAAGCTCGCATAGTATCACCACGATCTCTTCATGTAGCCTTCTGAGTTGCCTCACGCCAATCGACTTCCGAGAGATGACGTCGAAAAAGTTTCATAGGCCAAATAGCATTTCACGGACGTGCGCGTCCATGATCCCACAGATTGAAATTGGAAGTATCTGCGTCATCAGCACGTGACAGTCGTGAGACTTCATCCCGCTGAACTTCTGCTTCGCTGGGTCTAGGTATCTGCTTATCTTCCCCGCGTAACCGTAAGACAGTTTTACTCCTACGAGGCAGGTGTAAAACTGCTCGATCTCCTCCTGACTTAGAGTGAAGCACGCGGGAGGGTAGTCATTTCCGGTCTTCTTGTCCTTTTTGCCTTTGTGACGACTTCCTGTGTCCTGCTTCGGCTCATCATCATCATCATCATTAGCGTGAAGCTCCTGCCTGATGCCCATTAATTTCAAGTCTGCCCTTGCTTTCGGCCCATCTTTGGTCCTCTCTGGCATGTTGAGAAGGGTACCAAGCAGACTCTCCCACACATTCTTCGTGATATGCATGGCATCAAGGCTGTGAGGCACACGGTGGATCTTCCAGTACGACAAGTCCCAGAAAACAGACCTCGTTTTCCATACCTTTAGCAGCGGCTCTGGCGCCTTTCGCTTCTTTCCCGGCTCTGGCGCCTTTTGCTTCTTTCCCGGCAGTGGGCAATCTTTCCAATTTTTCAACAGCTCGTCTATTTCCTCACCGCTCCTCGTACACGGGCGTTTTCGGGGTTCGGTTTCACCATCGAACAGATCCTTGCGTTTCCTCCACGGGTCATCGTCGCGAAGCCACCTTCGATATCCCATGAACATGGTTTTCGAAGACCTGGGATCTCTATCTAGCTGGCGATATGTTGTGTCATCCATGCACCTTATGCATCCAGAAAATCTGTGGACTACCTGCCCCGCGAGATATCCGTAACCGAGATAGTCGTGCACCGTCATGAGCAGTGCGGCTCTCATAGGGAAATATTCTTTCTCTGCGGCATCCCACGTATTGGCTGGCATTTTCCGCAGCGTGTCTAGCTTCTCCTTCAGCAGCCCTAGATACAGATTGATGTCATTCCCTGGTTGTTTCGGCCCTTCAATTAGCATACTCATGTGAATGTACTTCCTTTTCATGCACAACCAGGAGGGAAAGTTGTACATCCACACAAACACAGGCTAGGTGCTATGTGTGCTTCTCTGGCTGCCAAACGGATTGACTCCATCAGTTCTCGCGCCCAGCACGATGTTCCTTGGATCCTTCCCAAATTTTGGGTATTCGAAGTTCAACGCTTGCCACTGGCTCGCATCCTTAGGGTGACTCAGCATCTTGTCTTTTTTATTTATCTCCGGATCATTTCCGTCATCTTCTCGCTTCTTCTCCTCCCTATCCGCGTGCCAACGCAGGAGCTTTTCTACCTTAGGGTCCGCGAAATACCGCTGCAGACGAGGAGTGATCGGAAAGTACCACACCGATTTTCGAGGAGCTTTCTTCCTCTTCTTGTATCGAGTGACGCCGCACACTGGACATATGGTAGACTCCGCATGCTCGTCCCGATAAATGATGCAATTGTTCATGCACAAATGGTATTTCACGTGTGGTAAATCCAGAGGACACACGATTTTCTTCGCCTCCTCGAAACTGGTCGAGCACTTGTTCCCCTTGGGAAGACGTTCGTGCCAGAATGACATGTTCTCGTCGAAGCATGCGTTGGTCATTTTGTGTTTTACCTTCATCTCCAGAGCCATGAGCGTTACTTTCAGGCGGGTATCCTCGGGCCTTCATCCTTCATACAATGGAGTAACGGCGTCTATCTCCAGTTGATCCAGCTTGGCTTTCTCTCGGGCGGCAGCTCTTGTGTTATCCGTCTGCTTGAGAAGCAGCTCTTGAATATGAGGGTCCTGCACCCAGCCTCCATCGTCGTCTGCTTCGGCATCTTCATCTTCATGATCATGCCCTTCGTCTTGATCTTCCTCATCATCATGTACGACATCTTCTACATGATGACTATGTACAGCATCACCGTCGTGATCATGTCCTGGAGATTCTTCGTTTCCTCACCCACCCTCGCCGCGGTGGTTGTCTTGTTGCCCTTCCTCATTTCTTGCCCGGCCCCCATGGATGACTTCATAGTCATCTTCATCACCTTGCCACCGATAGCCATCCATGAAACCACGCAAGAGCAGGTGGTCCCGCACCTGCCCGGAATCCGGGTCCGCAATAAGGCTCTTTAGCTTGCATCTTCGACATGGACATCTTATCTCCGTCTCGTTGTTTTGAAGCATCTCGGCCTTCGCGGAGCTCAAAAACCTATTCACGATGCCTTCAGTCATCATGCGGACCATGGTCACCTGTGGGGTAGAGCAAAACGATATTTTAGAACTAAGAAAAAATTTGGCATGACCTTCCCTAAAGATAGGACCAAAAAGAATGCATAGTGCCAAAATTCTCGCCGAAACGGAAATGAATCAACATTCCGGCAAAATATTAGCAACTATCGCATTTCGAATACCGGTACCTGCAAACACAAACATATATGCAACACCACAAACATATGCAACATCACAAACATACATAGATCTAGCTAGGCCACAAAAAGTGCATGTGCACGTTGTTGGAGCGAGCTAGGGAGAAAAAAAGTAGATCTACAACATGAAGATAGCTTTCCCCTTACTTACCTATCAAACAAAGGTAATTTCACCACTTAATTTTGATGAATCTATGGTGCAAATGAGGTAAGGAGGAGGAGGCAGCCGAAAGCTTGGAGAAGGAGGTGGAGGGAATGAAGTGGGGAAAGTGAGTGGGTAGGTGTGGCTGTCCAAAATATCTTGTTGGGGTCCCAGGTTACTAATGGCGCACCACCTGCAAATGCGCCATTAGTAACCCTGGTTACTAATGGCGCACCTGCAGGTGGTGCGCCATTAGTAGTTTTGCAAAAAAGTAAAATAAATAAATATATATACTAATGGCGCACCGAGTCATAGTGCGCTATTACTAGTTTAAACTAGTAATGGCGCACTGTGACACGGTGCGCCATTAGTAGTTTTGCAAAAAAAAGAATAAAAAAAATACAGTACTGGCACACTCTGTGGCTGGTGCGCCATTACTAGTTAGAACTAGTAATGGCGCACTTCGCTCGGATGCGCCATTAGTACGTGTGGAAAAATAGAAAAAAAAAATATTACTAGTGGCGCACCGTGTGTCTGGTGCGCCATTAGTGTCTTCCACACTAATGGCGCATCATCAAATGGTGCGCCATTAGTATATAGTAGTGGCGCACCACCTGACAGGTGCGCCGTTAGTGCCCATCCCATCTATAGACCTTTTCCTAGTAGTGCTCCTGACAGATTAGCCCATTTGCACTAAAACAAAGGAACCTTAAAATCATGTCTGTAGTCAAGTTCCCATATGTCCACTATGTAACCATAATATGTGTCCTTTCCCCTCTTGGTTACTGCATCAAAGAGGACACCGTTGTTTTGGTTGGTGCTCTTTTGATCTTGGGCGATCATGTAAAATGTATTACCATTTATCTTGTATCCTTTGTAAGTCAATAAAGTCGAAGATGGTCCCCTGGACAACGAGTACAGCTCATCATAAATAGTGTTGTCACCTCTAGGACGTGTTTCCAACCAACTGCGGAGGCTCCTAATGTGTTCACATGTAATCCATTCGTCACACTGCTCTGGATGTTTGGAGTGCAGACTGTTCTTATCTTCATCGACATGGGTGCGCGTCTAGTAGGGCAGGTCTTTCTAGTAGGGTAGGTCCCAAAATATAGATTTCTTCTTCCACATGGGTGCGCGTCCCTCAGCGTCATTCGGAACAAATAGTTTGCCGGGACCCTTTCCAAAGATTACGTGTAAATCATTGACCATAGCAAATACGTGATAATCGGTACGCATGGCAGGCTTCTTCCGGTGATCTGCCTCGCCTTTGAAATGCTTGTCCTTCTTTGGAGATTGATGGTTGGTCGGAAGAAATTGACGATGGCCTAGGTACACATTCTTCCTGCATTTGTCCAGGTATATACTTTCGGTGTCAGCTAAACAGTGCATGCATGTGTGGTATCCCTTGTTTGTCTGTACTGAAAGGTTACTGAGAGCGGGCCAATCATTGATGGTTACAAACAGGAACGCATGCAGGTTAAATTCCTCCTATTTGTGCTCATCCCACACACATACACCGTTTCCATTCCACAACTGTAAAAGTTCTACAACTAATGGCCTTAGGTACACATCAATGTCGTTGCCGGGTTGCTTAGGGCCTTGAATGAGAACTGGCATCATAATGAACTTCTGCTTCATGCACATCCAAGGAGGAAGGTTATATATACATAGAGTCACGGGCCAGGTCCTGTGATTGTTGCTCTGCTCCCCGAAAGGATTAATGCCATCCGCGCTTAAACCAAACCATACGTTCCTTGGGTCGCCTGCAAACTCAGCCGAGTACTTTCTCTCGATTTTTCTCCACTGGGACCCGTCAGCGGGTGCTCTCAACTTCCCTTCTTTCTTAGGGTCCTCATTGTGCGATCGCATAAGCTTGGCATGCTCTTTGTTTCTGAACAGGCGTTTCAACTGTGGTATTATAGGAGCATACCACATCACCTTGGCAGGAACCCTCTTCCGGGGGCGCTCGCCGTCAACATCACCAGGGTCATCTCGTCTGATCTTATACCACAATGCACCGCATACCAGGCATGCGTTCAAATCCTCGTACGCACCACGGTACAGGATGCAGTCATTAGGGCATGCATGTATCTTCTTCACCTCCAATCCTAGAGGGCATACAACCTTCTTTGCTGCATACGTACTGTCGGGCAATTCGTTATCCTTTGGAAGTTTCTTCTTCAATATTTTCAGTAGCTTCTCAAATCCTTTGTCAGGCACACCATTCCCTGCCTTCCACTGCAGGAATTCCAGTACGGTACCGAGCTTTGTGTTGCCATCTTCGCAATTGGGGTACAAACCTTTTTTGTGATCCTCTAACATGCGATCGAACTTGAGCTTCTCCTTTTGACTTTCGCACTGTCTCCTTGCATCAATAATGACCCGGCGGAGATCATCATCGGGCACATTGTCTGGTTCCTCTTGATCTTCAGCATCTTCCCCCGTTTCAGCATCACCGTATTCAGGGGGCACATAGTTGTCCTTGTCCTCTTCTTCTTCGTTGTCTTCCATCATAACCCCTATTTCTCCGTACTTGGTCCAAACATTATAGTGTGGCATGAAATCCTTATAAAGCAGGTGGGTGTGAATGATTTTCGAGTCAGAGTAAGACTTCGTATTCCCACATATAGGGCATGGACAACACATAAAACCATTCTTCTTTTTTTCCCCAGCCACTTCGAGAAAATTATGCACGCACTTAATGTACTCGGAGGTGTGTCTGCCACTGTACATCCATTGCCGGTTCATCTGCGTGCATTATATATAATTAAGTGTGTCAAAAACAATTACAGAACATCATGAATAGATAATTAAGTGACCAAATTAATAGAAGTTCATCATCACATTAAAACCAAAGTACATACATAGTTCTTATCTAACAACACATAGCTCTCCAGAGCATCTATTTAATTAAACCATACATTGAAAATATGTAAAACATTTCAATGCAAAAACAAATGCGATCATAATCGCAACCAAGGTAACAATTGATCCAATGGCATAATGATACCATGCCTCGGTATGAATGCCATATTTTCTAATCTTCAAGCGCATTGCATCCATCTTGATCTTGTGATCATCGACGACATCCGCAACATGCAACTCCAATATCATCTTCTCCTCCTCATTTTTTTTGTTTTTTCCTTCAAGATTTTTTTTCTTCTTCAACTAAATTTAACCTCTCGACAATAGGGTCGGATGGAATTTCCGGTTCACATACCTCCTAGATAAATAAATTCTATGTCACGTTGGTCGGCATAATTGTCATCAACAACAAATGAACCAAATAGTTATAAAGATAATATATACCACATCCGAATGATAGACAGGACGAGGGCCGACGGGGGCGGATACCAAAACCATCACACTATATAATAAGAAGCAATAATAAAAGTAAGAAAATTATACAAGTATCTATCTAAACATACAAGTAAGAATTTTTTTCCTTTCAGAAAGAAAATAGGAACAAGAGGCTCACCACAGGGGTGCCGGCGACGAGATCGGCGCGGGCGATCGACAGAGGTGAAGACGGGGACGAGACGTGACGGACCGCTAAACCTAGACACATATTGAGGAAAATGTAGCTTGGAGGTCGAGCTTGGAGAGGAGAAAGCTTAAGTAGTGTGGCTCGGGCATTCCATCAAACACCTCGTGTGCCTAGGAGGTAAACTAGAGCACCACAAAGCCCTCTCCCCTCGTCGGCCAGAAAAAACAGAGCAGTGTGCTTTGCTCTTACGCGAGGGGGTATATATAGGCAACTCATTGGTTCCGGTTCATGGCATGAACCGGGACTAAAGGACACCCATTGGTCCCGGTTCAAGCCACCAACCAGGATCAATGGTGGTGGGCTAGGAGCGAGGCCCATTGGTCCCGGTTCGTCCCACCAACTGGGACCAAAGGGGCCAGACGAACCGGGACCAATGCCCCCATGAGGCCCAGTAGGCCCCCTGGCCTCACGAACCAGAACCAATGGGCCCATGGGTCCCGGTTCGTGACTGAACTGAGACTAATGGGCTTATCTGGCCCGAACAAAAGCCCTATTTTCTACTAGTGGGGGCTGCCGGAGGAGGAGCAGGGAGGGGCCGGCCGGAGGAGGAGGAGGGAGGGGCGGTGGGAGGAGGGCTGCCGGCGGAGGAGGGAGGAGGGGGCGGCCGGAGGCGGGGGGAGGAGGGCGCGGTTGGAGGAGGAGGGAGGAGGGCGCGGTAGGAGGAGGATGGAGGGAAGGAGGGAGTACCTCGGTGGCAGACGGACGACGGCGGCGGTGGCGACGGACGATGGGTATCGGCGCGGGCGAGAGTGACTGAGAGGGAGAGTGAGTGAGAGAGGGTCGGCCGCGGGGTGGGGGGGATAAGGTATGGTTAGTAGTAGAGTCGGGGCCGGTAAAAGCGCTACAACTAAGGTGAATAGCAGTAGCACTGGGCTAGGATATGCGCTACTGCTAAGTTGGGCTAGCCATGAGCGCCCAGTTCAGACATACACTAGTAGAAAAAAGACTTTTAGTACCGGTTCTGGAACCGGCACTAAAGAGTGGGGACTAAAGGTCCCCCCTTTTAGTACCGGTTCAACACGAACCGGGACAAAAGGCCCACCACGTGGCACGAGGCGCGCCGTGGTCTGGGGGACCTTTAGTCCCGGTTGGTAAGGATTTTTTTTATTTTTATTTTTGAAATAAAGCAAAAACAACCCGCCTACTGGGCTGGCACGACCTGCATACGACTAGAAACCCCATCTCTAGTTGGGCCAGGATGCAGGCCCGTACGGCCCAGTAGGCCCCACATAGCAGAAGACTTGCAATAGGCCCACAAAGGCCTGCTTAGAGAGGAGCTCGACATGGTAGTCGCGGCGGGGCTTATAAACCAGTGTGAGCTCCTCTCAACTAGCGAGGTGGGACTAAACATTATGCACTGCGGGTGGCAGCGCACCACCTTTAGTACGGGTTGGTGGCTCCAACCGGTACTAAAGGGGGGGGGGGTCTTTAGTACCAGTTGGAGCCACCAACCCGTACTAAAGATCACCACCTTTAGTACCGGTTGGTGGCTCCAATCGGTACTAAAGACCCCCCCCCCTAGTACCGGTTGGAGCCACCAACCCGTACTAAAGACCACCACCTCTTTAGTACCGGTTCGTGGCACGAACCGGTATTAAAGGTTCGCCACGAACCAGTACTAATGAGCGCCGCCCGCCTGGCCGTTGGAACCGGCACTAATGTTCACATTAGTGCCGGTTCAATTGCCAACCGGGACTAATGAGTTTCACATTAGACCCTTTTTGTACTAGTGATAGCAGCAACGCTTTTTGCTAGTACGCGCTACTGCTAAAGTTATAGCAGCAGCGTGGTTTGTTTATACGCGCTGCTACTAAGTAACAGTAGCGCATGATTTTATACAGCGCTACTATTAAGATATTGTGTATAAGGCTTTCCCTAGTAGTGTATTGTAATATAGCCGGAACCGTCATACACATGTCTTTCAAATGCTTCCCAAGCCCAGATTGTTAGGTGACATTCTCCACCTCTGCGATGAAAGCTAGCATCACGTTTGGTGCACCATGCCCCTGTGCTGTACACTTAAGGAACAATATTGAAAGCAGGGAAGGAGGCAAGACTTTACAGCACACTTCATAAGAGTTGTTGGTGGCGATGGACCTCAATATATGCGAGGTTTCTCACCGCTCTTTCTTTTTTGTGTCGAATTGGTTATCAATTCCTATGGACCCTACCTAAAAAAAGTAGTTGTGGTTTTGGCACGCAACCACTATTTGATCTTTTGCATGCACAAAGGGATTTATGGAGATGGCATAGCCAGCTAAGAATTGTGAAGAATGGTCAGAGGAAAAGCAACTAATGGTGGCTGCCAACAATTAATCTTCAGAACGTGCAGAGTGCTTCTCAAGCTCATCGCATGTCTTCTTATCTATGTCTTAAACTGTGAAGATATATACAAGGTTTTGGGTCGAAATATAAGCATCCAAGTTGGCATTGGAAGAGTCACAGTCGTGGTTGATTCACGAGACCCGAGGCCAACTCTCTGTTTGTCCATGGCATGGCAAAACAGGAGCAGCTTGATGCCAAAATCTCTATCTAGTATAAAGAAATGGCACCATCTATGTAACCATGCATAGAGAAATGAGTGTTTGCTCCTCGCAAGGCGGCTATAGATATGCAGTCAGACAGGGAAACAACAAGGGCATGTGTGTGTGTATTTTCTCTCGCTCATTTGAACAGGTGTGAGTTGTTCAATAGTCCATTCATTGATAAAATGTCCAAATAGGCCATCACCGTGGGCAGAGGACTCCTAGGTTATCAAGCATAAGCCCTAAAATGAAAGATCGAATGTAGTATTCTAGTCACAGAATGCATGTGACAATAAAGAATTGTATTGATGGGGCCGTGAACTCGGTCCACTAACACATTCAGATACTTCCTTTCTCATCCTCTCGACAACCTCCTTAGAGCGTGTATACACACCTTCTTCGCATGATCAAGGACCGAGGTTCATCTCGTTTAGAGCCTCTCAAGCTTCCTTTGTCGTATTTTTCTCTCATATGGTAATAAACACAGCACCGGGCAAGTTAGGATATGAAGGTCCATTGTCTCGTCAACCGCCTGCCCTTCCACCATCGCCCAAACACCATGTGCATGCATGGGGATGTTCATCTCCGCAGCACACACCCCTTAATTATCGTCATCGAGCATCAGGGTACTACATCCTTCAATGTCTACATTACCATCTCCTTGGATTTCTCTTCAAATGTGAAGCAACATAACGGCGACAGAGAATCCTCCAACCCCACTGTAGAGCAGATCAATGCTGAAGAAGGTTGTACCAGTTAGCTATGGCATATGTTACCACTTGATAACTTTCCCAAGGATCGAACACATAGTCAGGAGGCAGCTCAACTGGCCATATGCAACTCGCCTCGGTGCGTACGTACTAGCCGCAACTTTCAAAATTTTGCTGGAGCTCACACAAACACCGATACAAGATTAGGACTAGATGATATGTGTCCTTCTCGGTTCACCATGTCGATAACCTAGAATCTGGCGTTCGCTGGTTGGTTCCGGTAACGACGTCGCTTGAGTGTATTTTCCTTCATGAAGGCGACGATGTTGAAGAACCTCGTTGCTCTTGTGGTGTCGATAGATGCTTGGTGTGGATATGGTTATTGTAGTAGTTTGTTCGAACGTTGTTGATCGCTTCAGGGTCTTTTCTTGTTTCTTGCTAAGTCATAGTTTTCTTCTTGTATGACTTTGTTATTTGTTGGTGTTTTTGTGTGTGTTCGAGTTGGTTGTGGGCGTACTAAATGTAGAGAGACCTGATGTGCGCTCTTTGTGTTTGTACCCTCTTGATGCTTAATTTTAAGTTAACAAAATTTACCCTTTGTAAAAAAAAACATAATGAAAACAATAAAACCAAATGCGCCGCGTTTATAAGCAAATGTTTGCCGAAGTCAAGTAAAATGCCAGCAAATCAGTACACTGGCATGTACTTTTTTATTGGCGTGGAGCCCGTCAGACACTCTGCATGCTGCTTTATTGGACCCACAGTAATGTTACACTGCCTTAGTCTGCGGCTCGTGCAGTTTCATAAGAGCATGTAACCTCAAAATTGGTAAAACTAAGAAGGTAGTCCTACTGAAACGTCATCTCGCACAAGAAACGCGAGTAACTAAAATTTTGTGAGCTACACTGAATAGTATATATAATATAAACGAAGAAAATAACATTCCAACCAAAAACATATATTGCCACCAAAACAGCATCCAAGGAGGGCCAGATGATTGAAGAACGATTGAAGAACACAAATGATAGAAGAGGAAACCACTGTGTGGAATCTCATAACAGAAAGTATAGACTGCTTATTCCGACTTCAGGTCAATCCAGTAATACCGTGATGCTGGTTGTTTGCACCATTCATGCTATTCTTTGCCCGCTCAAGGCTGTATGTAAGCAGCAAGCAAGTGCGAGATCCTTCGTGCTGATTGGTTCCCTGCTCTGCACATCCTGATTCCGCCCACCTCCTAGTCCCACACATGCTCAAACATAATGCTACATGAGTACGAACAATTGAACATCTAGTTTAAGGAAGATTAGGTTGATCATGTAGTATGTAGTGAAGCCAGACAATTAACCGCATCAATCTAGGATGGAAAGCTAATTCGCACGCAGAAGGGCGACATGTGCTCATATCCCAAGAGTACACGTCGACAGGAAAAACTGGAAGATTTATGAAGGCCCTCCTCTTCAAAGAGGTCCATGCGCTCATATCCAAGGGTACTAGTAACCCTGACAAGTAAAACAAATGCGGGGTAGTGCTACATAGGTACGTAGTGAATACTTATAGCGCTGTTAGAAAGTTGGTGAGGTGTGCTTTTGGAAACTATATCCATGTTAGTCACCGTAGTAGCCTTAAGCTTCAAACCATATAAAAATGGAGTTTGTTCAAATGACATTTACATTAGATACTTTTTATTTTGCGGGTGGACATTTCCATTAGATTCATTACGATACTACACCATGAAAGCAATATTGCAACTGAAATAGAAGTTGAATAATCTCATCTTTGTCACAAAACAACATGTTTTGCTTCATGGTTGTTTAATGATATTGTATTTTGCAAAAACTACCCGCCTTCGAAGATAATATACTTGAGTGGCACTTTTAGTTTGCTAAGATGTTTGTGCCAAAAGGTGGTTGAGTTCAAGAGGAATTATTGGACAAAATTGTTTCCCATTCCGATGTTGTTACTAGGATAATGTATTGTGTGTATTACTTAAAAACAGTTCATGGACATAAAATGTATGTATTAGCACCCATATAATAAACTCCAACAGTTGGATTGTTTGAACGGCAATACGTGGGTGTCTTTCCTGCTCGTCAAGAAAACTTTCCTTCCTCCTCTCGCCGGCGGTGCCGCCGATCTGCCCCACTTCCGTTGGCCTTTGGACCCTGGAGGTGCGGCGGTGCGTATCTTCAACGTCTTGGTTGGGACTGTGTGGCGGTGGCAATGTCCCTCAGTAGGAATAATGTCTCCCACGTACGGTCCCCGTCTCGATGGTGCGAAGGTGTGAATAGCATCGTCGGAGGAATTGTGGAGGTGCGTCTCCATCTAATCCCACTGGATTCGGTCAGTGTTGATCTTTGGTGGATCCAGTTTTTGTTCGTCTTCTTTCGTTTGGTTACTTGTTTGATTTTTCCGATCTACAACTCTCTTCATTAGTGATGCTTGCTGCTCTGGTGCGCTAGTCCTTTGGGGCCTTAGCATGATGACTTTTCAACTGTCTACTACAACATGGTTTGCTAAGGGCCGATCATGCTAAGGGCCGATCAGGGAGGGGCGATGACAGCAGCGCGCCTTCGGCATGCTCCAGTGCTTATAGTCGTCACTAGGTAGTCCATGAACGTGGTTGTAATGCTTATTACCTCTAGTGTTCTCTGTACGGTCATGATTGATGTATAGATTGTTGGAACAAGGCCACGACGTCTAGTGCAGTTGGGCTCGTCGGGCGAGTCGGATGCATGCGGGACTTGCATGACGCATTGGTGCGGTCGGGCTCGTCGGGTGCGCGCTGGACGTGTGGGACGCAGCGGAAGCGTGACGAGTGTGCGTGCATGGTGTGCGTGTGTGTGGTCTGGTGGTGCGTGAGCTAGGCCCACGTTGGGTTCCACCGCATAGGCCTGTGTTGTTAGCGAAATTAGCAGCAGCGCGTAGCGATCAGTTGAAGGGCTGGCCACGTTGTACGCGTTAGTGTGCGGCTAGAGCGCAGCCGAAGCCCATGAATCGCACGCTCTGGCGAGTGGAGGAGGTGGGCAGCGTGATATATGCACGAGCCCGGGTATAATCCTCCGTGCTCTACCCGTTTGTATGTTGCGGCTGGTTAGTCCAGAGATAAAGAAAAAACCAGGGCGTTTGAGCGCCGGGGCGTTGGTCGCCAGAGAAGTGCTTCTTCTACCTTCGTCCAGTGAGAAAGAGAGAGCTAGTCTAAGGCTGCACCAACATAGATTGGAAATTTCTCTCGCAAGAAAAACACCCATATAATAATCAGTGGAAAAAAGGATTTTTATCTTGACACCCAAATAACAATTGAAATGACATCCGAACATAAAAAAATTCTCTTGTAGGCAAACAAACCTCAATGTTCTTTGAAAAGTGTGCTAACACCACAAGATTGATCATCTCAAAAAAAAAAAACACCACAAGATTGATGAAAACTAAAAAAATGGTGGCCAAGTAAAAAACACTTCCATCTGAGATATGGCTGAAGACATAAACCATCTATCCTCTCAAAACTATTGGTAAACG